>NC_053428.1:4142178-4351977 GCF_007990345.1 Gossypium hirsutum
TCCATCTTTTTATATAATTTTATCGTCTCTCAAATATCACCCCCGCATCACTTCTTTTATCTTGGTTCTAATGCCATGTACGTGCCCACTGCACATGACTTTGATCAACAAACAAACACAAATATTACTAATATATTAATTCCAGCGCTCAGAATTTTTGATAATTTAACCTTTTGAAGTATAATAACTTTTGATTTAAAAAAAAAACCTATGTACATGTATTTATGTGTAAGCAAACCATAACCGAAGCAAGGCACTTTTTCTTCTTCTCTCTCACTCTGTTTTATACGTCTATTTAACTCTCCTCGCACTAGTTTTTCTCTCGTTGACATTACCATAATCACATCAAAGCTTCCTTGATTTTTTTTTGTTTTGTTTTGGCGATGCAAGGTTAAGGAGCTGGTCGGTGACGTTGGGCAACTTGATCTAGTCCCTGCACCACCACACCTCCTCCTTTTCCTCAAACAACCCCCATGAGACACAGCCATCAGCGGCGCCGGCTTTTCCTGACGAGGAGGAGCCAAGGAGGCAGATCAGGAGGTTGATATCGGCACCCAGTCTATTTCAGCCCGCTCTCCTGTTGCATGTGCCATGTGATGAAACTCTTAGCCACCATCGGGGTTCCCCAACTGTCATCGAATCGATGCCATGAGATCGCTTCCCTCCTCCGCCTCCTGCCCACGTAGCCTCTCTTCGGGTCCTGCTCCCGCTGTCTTCATTGGCGGAACATGCGTCGGCGGTCTTGATCCTTGTGGCTCTCACCTTAGTGGAACCTAGTCCGCAGCTGTCGAGTTGGCGTCTCTGGGTATGATACCATAATTAATAGCATAAGAAAAAAATTATCAAGCTGCCATTTTTTATGCTTTTCAAAGTGGGTTTTCCTTGTTAAAACTTCTTTGTAGTTGATCATAAATTAGGCAGTCCAGTCCCCCCCCCCAAAACAAAAAACAATTCTGCTTTTTCTTCCCTACTAGCTTTTTTGGTCAAGAAGATATTGAGATAGTATTTTAGGGATTGTAGTATTAAATCAAGTTAATGAATTGTTTGTATGTGTGAATTTCTTCTTTTTTTTTTCTTTGAATTTGAGGTTTGAGGAACTTACTCCGGTACCAGGGGGTTAATCTGAGTTAGTACATGAGCAATGATGGAATGGGACCATTAGGTGGGGTCCGTTGCCAATTTTGAGCATCGAGCGTTTAAATTTGTTCCAGGTGGACTCTGATGAAAAGATGGTGATATGTGATTGGGGGGGTGTTGGTATTAGAAAGAGGAGGAGGTTTTTAATTTTTTGTTAGTGTGCTTTTTACTGACAATGACGAGCTCCAATCAAAGAGGCATTGTCATAATTGACAATTCTTCCAATTATTAATAACGTTAAGAAAGAGAAATAAAGAAACAATATACTGGAACACGGCTCTTTTTTCTGCTTGATTCTCTTTCCCACAATTTCATTCCACAATTTGTGGTTCAATCTTTTTCGTGTGATTTTGCCACATACTTCTTTTTCTGGGTTCAAGCTATATAAACGTAGCCAGTTGTCTGCAATTTGTATAATTAATTACTGCCTTAGTTCAAACATAAGTAATCTTGGATTTTGTTTTTTAATGACTAATAAAAAAAGGTTTTGATGATCCCAAGAACGTTTGAAATGAGTGTGAACACCCAGAATTCCAGGTTCTTAAACAAGTACAGTGATGAAGTGAAAAGCTGTGTCTTTGGTATATATATATTACTTTAACATATTGGGAGCAAGCGAAGGGAAAGCTGACAACTAACATAAACTAAATTGAGGCCAAGAAGTTGTCACCAAGCTATCAAGACAGTATTCCAACATATCATAGCTTCAGTTCAATCGCTTTACACTCTCATTTCTTCAATATTTTACCTTTGATCTCGAATTTTATTATTTTTTTGATTTATTATAATATATATTTGCATTTACATCTGTTATTTGTTTATGGATTAAACTAAACGTCCAGTTGAAGTAATGGTGAAAATATATTTATATTTGTTGTTGTTGTTGTTCCTTTGGGTTTGGAAAAGACAGCACTACCCACGATCCAACCACATTGAGAGTGGGTGTAGGTCACTTACGGATTTTGGCTTTTTTATTTTATTTTTAACTCGAAAATTTTTACTTCGGCAGCCATGCGAATGTGATGTGTTTATTTGATTTTTACCCATCAATGGTCCCCATTAGATCTTTGCAGCCTAACGTAAGAAGATCTTCCTGTTCTCTATATAAGCATTTGGGGGATGAAAAAAAAGCTAAGGAAAGTAATAGTTTCTTTCTTTTTTTTGAGGGGTTATATTTTAATGGAAGTATGACAATGGCAACTCAAGTGGCCACTGAAGTTCCTTAATGGTAGGGTTTTAGGTTAAACTTGTCTAAAGTTGGGGTGAGAAAAAAAGCATCTTGAGTACTTTATTAGTTCTCACCTCTTTTTTTTTTTGCTCTTTTTCTTTGATGGGGGTGAAGTCATGGTTTTGCTTTGGGTCTCTTTTATGGTGTTCCCACTTGCATTCATGTGTTTATTTTTGTCCAATTTTTTTTCCTACCTATCAGTCGCATATATTTTTTGTTTGACCCATTGTTTATGGCTCACAATCCTCTCCAGTTAAGACCTGCCCCAGATCTTACTTTCAACAATACTTATATGCTACCTCTTGACCTCAATAGCTTACATCATTTTGGTGGCAATTTAATTATTTTACTGATCCTTTGACCTATTCCATTTCCCACAAACTAACATCGTATAGTTTATTTATAGTATACTAGTTCATTACAACTGTTATTAATACCACATTTACTGTTCTCTTTACTACTTTGTCTACTTTTTGGGCTATATGTTCATCTGAATTGGATTTTTCTTTCTTTCCTCAATATTAAATTTTCAGGAAGAAAACAAGCAATTTATGGGGTTTTGGCTCAGGATATCCAGAAGAATATACCAGACACAGGAACGTGGATATTGTTATGAAGAACAACTGCACGCACCATTTTATATCCCTTCCCCAAAGACAAATTGTAAAGAAATCACACAATCTGACAATGACATCGACCACAACATCATGCAACAACTTTTGCTCTTTTTATTGTTAAGGAAAATCAAGGTGTGTGTGGATTGCCATGTTTGGTAAATGAATGTCATGTAGTAACATAAAATGGAATCATGTGTATCAGCTTCGGTTGACTTTACAAGGCTTTCTATGTTGTAACCCTGAATCTGGTTCTATATAGTCCTTTTGTTTAAAGAAACTATAAAAAATTGCTTCCGACTAAGATCCACACCAATTCATGACTTCTTGACTCGTCGTATAGAACCAAGATGGCCGCAGCACGGTGTCCTAAACATTACACACTCACGGTAAATGAAGTCACCCTTCTGTCTATAATCGTTCTCAGCAGTCCAGTGTGCTATGGTACATTGGTTTTTCCAAGCCAGATTGCATCATCATCCGCCTCCTAACTGTATCTAGTGGATACGACAACAATCCAGCAGAAGTTGTCACAGCTTGGCCAGCACCCACCGTTTCCTAATGCCAATTCATTTCTGGATTTCTCGGACAAAATTTTCTTCATTGTATCAAAACCTCAAATATAGACCTCGATGAACAATCATCCCATGTAGAGAGGCGGAAGACCGCTGTAAATTCCCCAGATTCCATCCTTTTTACACATAGTACTCAAGAAATGGTAAATACCTCGGAACTGACGAACATCAGTTCTCCCAATGTCTGCAGCAAGACGTGTATGGGCAATGTCAAGAGGGTATATTATGATCAATGTTGTGCAACCAGCTGCGGCTCCGGCGATAAAGTTGGCAGATGCTCCTGAAAATACATGACCATCTTGAAAACAGCCATTTCTTAATATGTTTCTGTACAGGTCCTGCATAAAGAATAACAGGAGATGCTGTAAGTTGGAGTTTTCATTTTTGAGGCACTGGTTTTGAAGGTTGTTTTTTTGTGTACATACAGAAACTATATTAGGCCTATAGCTACTTAAAAGCAGTTAACTCTGTACCACTCATACCCCCAAGGATATCCCCTTGGGATTTTCAAGCTTGGTTACAATAAAGTAAATCTTCATCTTCATTCAAATGTGTCGTCACAAACTTGTCTCAATGGCGTTTATCAAGTGATTCTTTGAAATTGTTACTGATGGTGAATTGGCAATATGTTGGGCAAATTCATCTCACCTATTCCTAATGCTCTTCCAGGGAGTAACACTATAGTATTTCTTAAAGTTGTCAGTAGCCACTTAGGGCAATCTCTAACCTTTCCTGTCCCTATTATTCCAACATCATGATTATCTTTGATATCGGACTTAGTTTATGTAACAGCTTCTACCCGTATCCGTTGCCGGAATAGGGTACGAGGCATTACCAGAGTTTACTGAGCATTTTCAGATAATTCTGAATAATTTATTATTCATATTCTGAAATAATCATAATGTCCCTCTATTGGGCCCTTAAAGCCCAAAACATATATTTAAACATTCAATTCACATTCATGTCACACAAATGTAAAATTTAAACATTCAATAACTCAATTCAAGTTGCACGAACTTACTTCATTGCTTATTCGTATTTATAGTTTTACTAATCTGAAAACTTTTTCTTTTTCACGTTCAAGTCTCATATTTGAGCCACCCGGATCATCATCTTTATAAAAGGGTGCTAGAAGCTTCAAACAGTTCTCAACCATGTATAAACTTGGTTGATATTTGACCTCACACAAGAATCCTAGCATGGTAAACTATGTATTTTTTTTATTCGTCATTAGATATGGCTGACTATACGGATATATTGCATTCTTGTGTTCAATTCAGGCATATATCCTTTGCAAACTCATTTAGGTTTGTTTTTGTGTTTTCCACCCAAGCTCCCCCTAGTCTTTAATCTGTTTCTCATCACACTCAAGTTATATTCTCCATCAAATCACATCTTATTTAGCATCAGTATATCTTACTTACATGGCACCTTCAGTGAGATGGCATGTCCTCAATGGGTATATATCTTGTATCTTCCCCTTGTATTCCTAATTGTATCTTCCATTATATATAGAGACATCTAGAGTAGATTTTCACCTCAGCGACTTTAATTCTTTTTTTTGATATGTTGATACCTGAAGCCTAACACTGAAACTAATACAACATTGATACTTTGACAGCCATACTGTAACATTTTCCTTTAAATTTATGTGGAATTCTATGATCAGATAAGATTTTGTAGAATTCTCCTGTTCCATCCATCCTACCTGGATCCAATGAGTGACCTCTCTATCAATCGTCACATTCTCCAAGAAAAAATTCACCTAACAGCATTTTCTATAAGCGATCCTCTATTCGGAACAAAGCCTGCAGTGAGTTTGTATTCTAACTACGCTATTTTGATCAATTAAAGGCTAAGATCCTTGTATTTAGTAACAAAAAGCCTCATCTTAGAGGAAAGTTGTTCACCATCTAATCAATAGAAAAAAGCAGCAATGACAGTTGAATAAGGTAAAGTATTAGGATGAGACAGTCAAAGGTCCTCTATGGGAGTAAATGTCTACGAATATTGAACTTGCAGATAGAAGAAGTTTGGATGTTATAGACTAGCATTCACAAACTCTGCAGAGCGGCTTAATAAGATTAACTTAAATGAGGACAGTTACAAGAACAAGGTGTTATGGAAACAGGGAAAAAAAATACCACAGCCCATTGCATTTTGTTCCCATATAATGAGTAGGCTAAATGAAATTCAGTTTGGAGATTCGGGCATTGTTACGGGTGATAAGGTTTTTAAGTTATCAATACAATATGAATAAGATTGACTTGGGAATTATAACAGGAATTGCACAAATAGCAAAGCCCTGAAGAAATTAAAGTTGCAACTAGCAATGTGGACTAGCAAATCAGCTTAAATTTCAACGGAAACATTCTCTGTATTATGACCATATAATACATACAAACACAGCAAATCACATAAAAGTCCACAAATTGGTATCCAAATCTCCCAAGCTATATAAGAATAACATCATCATCATCGTCTCCAAGAAACATTTTATCATTCACTTCACGTGCATATATAATATATATTATTTTCTTTAAACTTTTAACAACCCCATCTCCAAAATAACATCTGGCAAGACTAAAACGACCCATTAATTCACTATAAATATCAACCAAAACCAAGATGGAAAACAAAAAAGGAAACAAGAGAATTTTATTACCTTGAGGGAGAAATTAAGAGCAACAGAAGGGTAATATCTAAGAACACTACTCCCATTGCCTCTCCATAATGAAAGAGTGCCTTCTTCTCTAACCGTCCGGAAGATACAATCAAACATCCCTTTGAATTTCCTTCTTCGACCAGCTACGATAGCCAAATTGCTCTCTTGGGTTTGAAGCAATAACTTTGCCCTCTCAATGGGTGCACGATCGTGTGCACCACGCTACCCATCACCGCTCCCGCCATCAGATCATGGTGGAAGCTCGCCAGCCATTTATACGCCCCTGACGACGATCTTAACCATCCCCTGTTGTCTAATCCACCATCTTCTTCTTTGCTCATAGCTTCCCAAGACCCAAACTTCTTTGAACAGGAAAAAAAAAACCTTCTTTTCTTTCTTTTAGTCAGTAGAAATGGTGGGAAAATAATTGTCAGCTAAAAAGATAGAATCTTTTGCCTACGAATGGGATCATAGTAATTGCTTTGTTTTATTTAAACAACCAGAGTTCTTGGCTATCCACGGAGGGCTTCTTTTGTTTTTAGCTTGGCGAATGTTGTTTCCTCTTCTGCCAAAAGACGAAGTAACAAAATTTGTCATACGACGTTTTTTTCCAGTTATATACTTTGATTGAAAGGAAAAATTAGCATTTTATAACTCCAACTTTGAGAAGGGTAAACTACTAAAATACAAATATGTAATTTTGTTTATTTCGGCTTATATTTTAGTTTTTATTACATTTTAGTTATTATTCTCTTATACATTTTAGTCACTAAGTCATTGATAGTGTATCTTAAAACAAAATTTTAAGTTAATTTATGCAATTGGTCTCTATATTTTTCGTTTGAAATAATTTAATTTTTTTTTTATTTTATGTTTTTTTTAATTTTTTTCTTTTTTTCCATTCTATTATGCTTCTCCTTTTGTTTTCTTTCCTTCTCCATTTCTTTTATCTAGTTTTTCTATGTTTTCCATTTGTTAATACTAGTCCCTATATTTTTATGTTTTTGAACAATTTAATTTTTTTTAAATGAGGCGAGCTTGTGGATTAATTTTAACAAATAAAAAATATAAAAAAACTACGTTAAAAGAAATGAAGAAAGGAGGAAAACAAGGGGAGAAGCGGAGGAGAATGAAAAGAAAAGGAAAGTCAAAATAATATAAATGAAAAAAAATAAATTGCTCAAAATGAAAAAATATAAGGACCAATTGTAGAATTTAACCTAAAATTTTTGTTTGAAATGATGATTTAACTTTCCACTTCAGCTTACCGTTATACGGTTGACGACAATTAATAGCTCAGTGACTAAAATGTTACAACACAATAACATAAGTGACTACAACATAACATTTCAAACGTAAGTGACTAAAATGTAACTTGAAACAAACAAAAATGATTATTTTAATAATTTACCCCTTTTCATAATTGTTGATGTCAAAGTTTCTCTTCAATTATTGTAAAGTTCATCTACCCTCTCTAGATTTTGGCAACTCATAAATTTAATCCAAGTATTGACAAAGATCTAATTTGAAGGACTGTGGATTTTTAATTGTTTTTTTTACTTATAAACTCAATTTATGAAGGGCATTAAATTCCTTTTAAAGATTCAAGTACTGGTTATTTAGATTCATGTAGAGTTCTAATTAATAAATTGACCAAAAAGTAGTTAAGTATCACTAAAAGTTGTATTATAATAATGTGATATTTGATAAATATGAATTAATACTGAGAAAAGACATGGATGGATGTTGTCATGTTAGAAAAAAAAACCATGGACGTGAACAAAGCCACAAAGGTTGCTTTAGTATTGCAAATTTGAATGGAACCAAATACCAAATGTGTTGGCATTTTATAGGCATGAAAAAGGTAGTACGGCCTAGCCTACGGGGACAAACGGCAAAGATGCTTTGTGATTACAGTTGCAAAAGCAAGCATTAACAACAGTGTGAAAGCGATGGCTAGTGGTGTTAACCATGGAATTGCTTGTTTTACGTAGTACTTCACGCAAAAAAAGATGGAGAAAATATGCAGGGGATGGTGCCTTCTTTGGGGCTGTTATGAGAACCGAATATATTTGCAGTAAAGTCTGTTGCTTCTTTTTAGCAATTTGATTGATACCCTAAACCTCAAAAAGGAGAAATGGTTTCACAATCAAGCCATACACACCATCAACCATAAGCTGCCCCAGTGGGTGACTGAAGAAGAACAATACTCGATACTTGTTAAAATGACAGGGCTGTGATATTGTCTTCGTCTATTTTTGGTTTCAGTTGAGTTCAGATGTAGCACTCTTCTCTTTAACCCTATCTTTGATGGTTAAAAGGGGGGGGGGGGGTGGAAAACCAACAATAATGCAATCTTATCATACGTGAAGAACAGGAATGATGATCCCATTTCTTTCATGATTTCATATTTCTCAGTTTCCATTGCATTTCTTTTCTAGCATCAACTCATTATTTTCCTCGGTAGGACGTACACATAAGTGTCTGGCACATGAGACTTTGTATCAATTGGGTCTTTAACCATGTGGATCATTTGGCCCACCATCTGAACCAACTACAGCTTGCTGTTCGTGAACCAACCAGTCCCATAGCCATAGGATCCCAGACAACTTTTGTCGGTAGTATTTATAGTTATATAGAATATGTATATATATCTGTTAAATATGACATTAATTTTATCTTGTCTGTCACATTGTCATTTCAAAGTTTTAACCCCCACAAGCCAAAAATTGAAAATATTTACCTTAGTAGAACCGAAATGCTATCCAATAAGATTGATATCTCAATATCTGAATCTTTATTTTCAAGGCTGGTGGAGCCAAAATCCTGTCCATAAATCCAACAATATCTACAGTTTTTCACAAGCTGTGTAATGCGTATCTCTTAAACACTGGGTCTGCTCTTCTTCTTCTTCTCTTTTTTTTTTTTTTCAGGTTCTTTGATTGATTGAACGCTATCCATAACTATCCAAGACCCAGTTTAAAAGATTTTCATATCCTTCAAAATATCTTATGTCAATGTCTGTCAATATTCCCTTGTATTATTGAAACAGCCTACATCAAAAGCAGTGCACCATGGTAGTGATTAAGGCGAAGAAAGTTTTCAAAAACTGTATCTTTTTATGGAAATCCATGGGAATTTTTGTTCTTGGTTTACAAAAGAGTGGCGAACAATTCAGCCTTTCATCTTACCTTTCACTGTGACTATATATATGGTGAATGATAGCACTAGTGTTTGACTCTGGTTTTTTTTTTCTCCTTTCTCTTACAGTACCGCATATGCATGTAACATTACTGTCTTCTGTTTGCAGATATGTTCATTCACTCAATATGTAAGTCAATGCAAAGAAGAAAGTTACAATTTGATAAAGGTTGGATATGACATAGTAAACAAAAAAAAAAAAAGATATTGGATGCCATCTCCAACTACACTATAACAACATCCTAAGCCTTTTTCACATCACGGGGGGAATCAATCACATTAATAATTAAACCTTATAATTGGTGTGTATATATATAATTAATGTGCTATATGGCTATGGCTACGAGGGAATAAATTAAATATTTAATTAACTGTGATTGAGCTTGTTAATGAGCTGGAAGCAAGTAAACAAACTTAAATTGAAATATTTATATATAAATACATAATGCAAAAGGTGAAAATGACAAATGAAAACAAATTAAACACAACTTTTGTTTTAATGGACCCATTTTCTTTTCTTTTAGTGTGAAGACAAAAAGGTACTGTGAAGAAGCATGAATAAAACATATATATAGACAGTGTATCTCCAAAACATGCCACAATATTATTTTCTGTCTTGTAATATATATGTATTATCGGGTGAGTGGTTCAACATTTTCTTGTATTTTTGCTTTTGCTGGCTCCATGATCATCTTATCTCAAGCAGCTAATTTCTGAAATAATTAATATATTTGTTTCAATAATTCATCATTCAGAACTTGGACATTTCTTACTTTCTTCAATCCGTGGGGATTACTCTTCATGTTGCTTGTTGCAGTCAAGTGCAATAATTTAAGTGACTATATTTATGGGTAGGGCAGCATATATACATATATTGAGAGTTTTTCTCCACACGGTTTAGTTTAAAGAATATTAAAAAATGATTTTGGGAACATGTCTGCTGGAAATGGAATTCAATCACTGAAGTTCTAATAGGGTTTTCATAGCAGAAAGAGGCTTTGCTTTCTAAATTATTTAACCCACATTTTATGTTAAAAGCCTGTAATCAACTTTCCTTATACTCATCATCTGTCTCGATCTCAATCTACTTTGTGATTTGGGTTACTTTATGTCTACCCTTTTTATGTGAAAAGAAGGAAGAAAGTAAACCAGTTTTTTTTTTTTTAAAGAGCAAAAAATGAAGAAAAAATTTCACAAGTAAATTACAGTTTTTTTTTTCTTTTCTCAAAGAGTTATATTATAAGAGTACACTATAAGGTGAGAACAAAAGAAAAGACAGGAAGTGCAAAGTCAGTGACAAAGCCTGTTAGCTTTGGGTTCTGATTTTGTATAAGTGGAGTGCTTCTCAGGAATCTTTTCTCATCCACATCTCTCTCTATCTCACGTTTTCTCAGTTCTTGTTTATACACACACACAAACACATCATCTATATATTATATTTTTGCAGGAAGTCCTTTTTTATTTATTCAGTTTGTAAGTTTTTGTGTGGCTTTTGTTCAATGATCTTCTCGGTGTTAGCATAGCAAGCAAAGATATTAATGTGGTTTTTTGGGAACTTGAATTTGGAGAGTAGCTATAATAGTTCATTTCAAGGTTTTTGGAGTTAATCCACTTTGGGACCTTGTACTAAAAGCAAATCAGGGTTCATACATAGATCTCAATCAGGACATTCTGTCATGTATTATAAAGTTGATACATACACCTATATATAATGTAGAGGGCTATATACATATTGACTACCATTACAAAATTAATCCAGTGAGATGATGAAAGGTTTGGTGGTGGATGAGAGTATTTCGAATTTGACTTCAACATCTGGTGAAGTAAGTGCTTCGACAAATCAAGAACCATTATCAAAGAAGAAGAGAAATCTACCAGGCAACCCAGGTTAATTAAATTTTCAAACTCAAATTTTAAGAAATTTTCTTTTTTTTTTCTTTTTAACATATGGGGTTCAATTATCAGACCCAGAGACTGAAGTCATAGCTTTGTCTCCCAAGACACTGCTTGCAACAAATAGATTTATATGTGAGATCTGTAACAAAGGGTTTCAAAGAGATCAGAATCTTCAGCTTCATAGAAGAGGACATAACTTGCCATGGAAACTAAAGCAAAGAACAAACAAGGAAGTGGTGAGGAAGAAGGTATATGTATGTCCAGAGACAACATGCGTGCACCATCACCCATCTAGGGCTCTTGGTGACCTCACGGGAATCAAGAAGCACTTTTGCAGAAAACATGGGGAGAAGAAATGGAAGTGTGAGAAGTGTTCAAAGCGTTATGCTGTTCAATCTGACTGGAAATCTCATTCCAAAATTTGTGGCACCAGAGAGTATAGATGTGACTGTGGGAACCTTTTCTCCAGGTATACGCATAATTAATTAACAAGTTCATACTTCAGATCACAATCATATATCATAAAGTTTAAGCTGGATTCTTCAATCTTTATTTTCATCTCTCTTAACTCTTCTGCATGCATCATAGTTTACTGCTTTCATTAACATTCAAGAACGGCAAGTTAATTAAATGTCTCGTGTACTGTATGTGGCAAAGAATGGTTACCTCGTGAAGTACAATAGTACTGCTTAGATTAGGGATTACAAGCTGCTATGTCTCTTCATCCTATCCCTATGGGAAGAATATGAGAAAAACTGTCTCACTGTTCTGTCCTGGACATTGATTGCTCTCTTTGGTTTTTTTTTTTTTTTTGCTTGTATTTTTGGTTACAGGAGGGACAGTTTCATCACTCACAGAGCGTTTTGCGATGCTTTAGCTGAAGAGACTGCAAGAGCAATTACAGCTGCAAACCAACCTGGTTCTTCTGTTTCACACATAAATATGACCAATCTAGAATCCCAACCCCTACTCCATGGCTATGCCCTCCATGCACCATCTTTGAATAGAGACCAAGATCAACGTTTCAATGCAAGAGTAGAAGCTGCTGGGCCTGATTCTGGTCCCCCCTCAATAAATCTTTCATCATCACCATTTCTTTTAGGCCACCCACTGCCACATGACGAAAACCCTAGCCAAAACCCTAGTTCTACTACACTTCTTCCATTCCAAGCTCCGCCAGCTTCTCCACACACGTCTGCAACCGCACTCCTACAAAAAGCAGCTCAAATGGGGGTGACTTTGAGCAAGCCCTTACAATCACCAGTAGTATCCATGCAAAGACCTTACTACTACCACCACCAGGCTCACATGTGTGGTTCCACAACTTTTGCCACGTCTAGAGCTAGGGGTTTGTCGGCACGTGAAGAGTTGGGAAGTAAGTTCACCCATAGTTTGTCATCTTTTGGGAATAAAGCTGGTGTCACCCCTGGTTTCTTGGAACAGGTGGCTAATGCAACAAAGAGTAGTGCAGTTGCTGGAGCCGGTGCTGCAGCTCCTAGTTCTCTACTCCATGATATGATGACTTCTTTATCTTGTACAAGTGAGCTAGAAGGGTCTTCATCTTTTGAACAGTCTTTCAATGGGACATGGATCACCAAAAGAAACAGCAATAATTTTCAAGAAAATTATATCGATCGTCGTAATTTCTCAGAAACAAAACAATCCCAATCATGCAGAAGTGATAATCATGAAGGTAAAGGAAGTGGTAGTAGTAGTAATAACATAGGAGGGAACGATAGGTTGACAAGAGATTTCTTGGGTCTTAAAGCTTTCCCACATACAGATATCCCCAACTTAGTAGGGCTTAATCATCACATAAATTCTTCTTCAGCATATGGGCAACCGAATCAGCACAGTGAAACACCATGGCAAGGTTAGGTTGTGGTTTCTTGTAACTTTTCAAGTTAGATATCCCAATCTTTCCCCATAGAAAGATCAGAAAATTGGAGAGAATATGTAGCACTGCAGCCCCATGTGGCCATATTTCCCTTGGTAATAATTTTAAATAATGCATCGCTTATACTGATGCTGAATATATCTATATATAGTTCTTCTTGGTTGTTACTCTCATTGTTTTAAGCTCTTCATTAATTTATTTCATTTTTGTATCATTTTTATTTCAATTATTTATTTTACATATGGAAGTGGAACGACTTTCTCATCTGTTCATCACACCTATATATATTTTTTATGTGCACTTTTCTTTTGCCAACGATATAGTTAGGGTTTTCTCGTGATAATTATATGCATATATTTCAAATGCTTACTGCAGAATATATATATATAGCCCTATATAATATATACACAAGTTTTGTAGCCATTTGGGATTCACTTTCATTTGAAAAAAAAAAGACTTTTTCGAATTTTGCTCAAGCTTTTAAGGGTTGGTACAATCAAAGCCCAACCCTAATATAAAAGCCAAAAAATGAGAAAAAGAAATGGTGCAAATAGAAAGAAACCAAATAAATAGGGTATTGTGTTTGCTGGTGTAGTAAGAATAAGGCTTTTTTTTACTTAAATATTATAAAAAAATAAATTATTTACTTAAATGTATTTGAAATTATTTAATAAAATAATATAAAAATATTAACATCAAATTACAGCAATTTGGGAATTCATTTCATTGATGCTGATTTGAGATCTCAAAATGACAAATTAAACATTAATGTAACAAGACGTAAAATATCTGCCATTAAAACATGTTATAATTTTTTTTTAAAAGTACTAATTAAACTATATTCTAATAAATAATTTGACACCATGCTTATTTTTGTAAATAATTGTACTTTCATAATATTTTAGTAAAAAAGTCTAATAATTTTCAGTAAAAAGATAACAATAATAATACTAGAGTAGTGCATTAAATTCAGTAAAAACCATTACTTAAGTACGGTACGTAAATTCTTTGGCACAGAACGGTCGAAATGGAGCAAGATTGGGTTTGGGCCCAATATTGTCTTTAACTAACCTCGATTACAAGCTACTTCCTACCCCTCCTTGAGTCTCAGTCTCAGTCTCAGATTTACCTTCAATCAGTGCGTTCTCAACACGCACCTTCATGACTTCAGGTAAGTTGTTCAGTTTATGAGCTTTTTTTTTTGTTGTTCTTCTTCTTCTCTTTTTTAGGAGAAACTAAAATAATTAAGGAACACGAATGATGATTTTCTTTTTTTATTTTTTACTTGATTTTTTTGAGTTTTTATTTGTTTAACCATTGATAACACAACGTATCATTCCATTTCTTCAACAGTAGAAGAGCGGAGAATTGTAATCCGAAACAGTCATGGGGAAAACCTTGTTGGAATTTTACTCGAAACTGGTTCTAAGGATCTTGTCATCATTTGCCACGGTTTTCAATCCAAAAAGGTGTCTAATTCTTACATTAATTTTAACATTTATTAAAATCAAATCAATGTAATTGTAACCTAAACTGAAGATCATTTCACAAAATAATCCTGGGTTTTTATTCATTTTCAGGAACGAATACCCATGGTGACTCTTGCCACTACTTTGGGAAGAGAGGGAATCAGTGCTTTCCGCTTTGACTTTGCTGGGAACGGGTAAGAAGATAACTGGAACAGTGTTAATTGGGAAACAAATCTTGGTGTAAAATAGAATGTTTTGAAATTCCCGAAGTTGCAAGTTGTTGATACAAACAATGGTTATTAAGGTTATTTGTGCTGTTGGCTTCCAGGGAAAGTGAAGGTTCCTTTATGTATGGTAACTACCGCAGAGAAGCCGAAGATTTACGAGCTGTCGTCCGACATTTTCGCAAGAACCAACGTCTAATAACTGCAATTGTTGGCCACAGTAAAGGTTTGTTTCATATATATAATTGTGACATGAATCAGTGTAATCAAACTTTATATGAAATGAGCAAGGGAGAGAATTGTTGAGTTCCATTCTTTTTTATGTGTGCATGAAAATTTTCAGTCAAGTTTTTGAACTCAGTGCTATGAAGAACTTTGATTCTAGGAATTTAAAAGTTCGCCCTCAACCATAAGAGAAGGGTTACTTTGTTATTGCTGAAAAAGTAAATGCAATCTGCTGATGATAGAGTTTCATGCTTTCTCATATTTTCTCTCATGTTCTTTGAGAGAATCTGGTGTTTTGATTCATTTATCATTTCTTTTTGAAGTTTCTTTAATGCTGACTAGGGTTCCTGCAGGGGGGAATGTGGTGCTTCTCTATTCTTCAAAGTACAATGATTTACCCACCGTCATCAATATTTCCGGCCGGTTCCATTTGGAGAAAGGCATGGAAGGTCGATTGGGTAAAGATTTTTTACAAAGAATCAAGCAGAATGGGTTTATTGATGTTAAGAATAGAGAAGGTAGCTACTGTATTATGCTTCATTTTTTCCCAATATTTTTATGTGAGGTTCATTTGTCACCCTCCATTGGACAATTTTTGTGATAAACTAGTTAAGTTTTACCCGAAACCAAGCATTCATTCATTCATTTACAGGACAGTTTGAATATCGTGTAACTCAAGAAAGTTTGATGGACCGATTAACCACCGACATTCGTGCAGCATGTCTATCGATTGATCAAAATTGCAGGTTAGGAAAAATGCTAGCATTGATTTCTTTTCTGATGTTCATGATACAACCGGATCGGTTGCAATGTCCTGGATTTACTTAAAGTTGATCCCCATCCTCTATATCAGATTCAGCAGTTTGCATTTGGAATTATTAATATGCATTTTCACTATATATGTTATTAGTGGCATAGATTTCTTACTTGTTTGCCATTATATTCAGGGTATTAACCATTCATGGGTCCATGGATAAAATTGTACCAGCCAAAGATGCCCTGGAATTTGCCAGGTTTATACGAAATCACAAGCTGCACATAATTGAAGGAGCTGATCATGAGTATACTGCACACCAGGATGAGTTAGCTACAGTTGTGCTCGATTTTGTAAAGGCAGTTCGTGAAGACAGAAACTCCGCTGAACGTCTGCAATCATGCGAGAGAGCAGTTAATTTCATCAAAGCTCGAATCTGAAGATTGTGGTAACTTGTATACAAAGGTTTTAACATTGTATTAAAAAGTACACACTATTAAATCCAAAATAGAACTCAAATTGTTCATGTAAGTATACAGCAAATCTAAAGTTTGAATCTTAATTATTTGAAGCCCCTTTTATTTCCCTAGTTATATATCGTTGTACTTGAAAAACTGAACTCCATTCCAAAATACACAATGATATCAAGAAGAACAGAACATAATAAACGCAGCCATTGCTGATGGCCTCAGTTCATGTATTACCAAATAACAAACAAGGAGCAAGACATTACCGTTGCAGAAATTCGGTCGCTTCAAATTATTACTACTGAACACCGGCTTATAGCAAATGCTTATATGTTTCGTACATTATAAGCAAATAAATACAAAACAAGCTCACAAGTAGTTCCTGGACCAAAAAGTCACGACTCAGGAGCTCAAGTAATATCACTCTCTCACGTTCAATCGATTCATAACCGATACGAAGCGCAGAAAGATACAACAGGATAAACAAGAAGTTCCTCTCATTGCCAACCACCTAATTAGCTGGTACAGTCTGTGGCTTCACCCCAATTTTTTTCCATGAAACGCTGGGCATAATCTGTTTTGTGTCAACGCGATCCTTGAACTCGATAGCAAAGTTGAGCAATGAGTCGAGAAGAGAATCTGAGAGGAGATGTGGTTTTAGTCCCAGCTCAATGAGTTTAGTATGCTTTGCATTGTAATAATGTTCCTCTGCCTCAACTCTTGGGTTGGGCACAGATATGGTTTGCACGTCAAGTCCAAGCTTCTGTCCTGCTTTTGTTACAAGGGCGGCCAGTTCATTGACGGAAAACTGCTCGGTGAATTGATTGAACACCCGAAATTCACCAGGTTTTGCTGGATTTGCAATGGCAAGTTCCACGCATTGAACTGTATCTCTGATGTCAAGGTAACCCCTAGTCTGAATTTATAAATAAAACAAGAGGGAGAGGAAGTTTTATATCAAAGCAGGGAAAACACCACAACTAAATAAGCATATGTCTAATGTGTGTGGTAAAACATCTACATGTTAGAATGAAAGGGCCTGAGCTATCTGATAAATGCAGCATTTGTATGTGCCAAATGTATGAAGCATTATATAAAGATACAAGATTAACCAAGTAAGTAAACATTAGGTTGATGGAAACCATTTCAGTTAACTGTGGACTGTAATCCTCCCAAACCAGCATCACAGCATAAAGGCATTGCTTAAGTTACTTATCAAAATGAAATAATAAACAAAAAGTGCAAGGCATTGATGCTTTAGTAGAGATTTGAAAGAGGACACTCACCTGGCCTCCTTTCCCATAGACTGTTAGAGGATGACCGACAGCAGCCTGAACACAAAACCGATTCAATGCTGTTCCAAATACTCCATCATAATCTAACCTGTTACACAGCTGTTCATGCATTGAAGTCTCATCGGTCTTAACCCCATAAACCACTCCTTGATTCAGATCAGTGGCTCTGATCCCCCAGGCCTTGCAAGTGAAGGCTATATTATTTGAATCATGAACCTTACTGAGGTGATAAAAGGAGCTAGCTTGCTTTGGATAAGGTAAAGTATCAGTCCTTCCATTGTGACTAATAGTTATATAACCCTCTTCGATATCTATGTTGGGAGTTCCATACTCTCCCATTGTTCCAAGCTTTACAAGATGGCACTCTTCTCTGAATTCCTTTATTGCAAAAAGAACATTAAGCGTTCCAATCACATTATTTTTCTGAGTAAACACAGCTCGTGATCGATCAATCATTGAATATGGAGCAGACCGCTGCTCTCCAAAATGGACAACAACATCAGGTTCAAACGAGTTGAAGGTTTCAGATAAGAACTCAAAGTCACAAATATCACCAATGTAAAGTTCAATTGTCTTCCCAGTTATAGCTTTCCAACAACGGAGTCGGTTATGGATGGAGGAAATGGGTGTTAAGGAGTCAAGACCAAGCTGGTGGTCAAAGAGTCGTCGAACAAGGCTATCCACAATAGCAACCTTGTAACCTTTATTGGACAGGTGAAGGGCTGTAGCCCAACCACAGTAGCCATCCCCGCCAATAACCATGACCCGCTGAGGCTTTGAAGAATCATTTGGGGACTGATCAGAACCAGACCTGGGATTTGCTGAAACTTCTTTGCTCACAGGGGCAGCAGTTGCAAGAACCAGACAACTCCTTCCTGCCCTCTGCCCTTTCGAAACGAGCCTTTTGAAGGGTGACTTGGAAGTCTTAATGGTAAAAGAGTTAGGAAGTACGGTTCGATCCTGATTTAGAGGTTGACCACAAGGTCTGTAGCTAGAGGAGATCTTTATTGAGCATGAAGTTGACATCAAATGTGCCATTCTTTTACTCTTAGATTTAACCAACAATATGCAAAAATGCACCTGCCAAATACCAATAAGGTCCAAAATTAGTTTTAAAACCAGGAGAAATATATTACCTACAGGCAAAAACGGCAATCAGTCTTCTTCAATCCTATACAACTCTCTCTTTTACTTTTCTAAAACAAGTTCCACTTTTTCAGCTTTTTTGGGGGAAAAAGAAATCAATTGTCTAATAAAAAAGTTAAAGAGTTACAACCGAAACTTCTAGTAACCACCATAGCTATATAAGCTCATACTGAAATCTGGGTTCAACACTATTTCCTACAAAGGGACAAAAAAATCAAGCATTTAATCTACATAACTGGACCATTCAAGTAAACCCACTTGAAAAAAATCATTAATCTTAAAGACCAAACAGTTTAAAAGTAGTTAGCTTTCCCATTTAAGAATAATCACACATTTCAAAGCATCCAAGAATGAATAATAAACATATAAAAGAACCAATCAAAGACATGGATGAACAGAACAGTTATTACCTTGAGAAAAAGCAAAGCTTAGGAATGAAGTTAAGAAGAAGAGGCTGTTATAAACTGGAAACCGGACATCCGATGAGAAGAGGGGGCTTCTGTTTCGGGTTTAAGCGACAAAAGAGGGGACTTTGGTTCTTTATATTCCAAGACGAATCAAACGAAAAAGGTATATAGCATATTCTTATCTACACTGAGACTACTGTTTTTGCTTCTTTTTTTTCCTTTTTTTTTTGTGTAACTGTGTGCGCATTTGGGATCCGAAATAACTTAAACGAAGCCCCGTTGAACCATCGTTGGGCTTATGAATCAAAGCCCACTTTTTAAGTAACGGTGAGCTTTGGATTGGATATGCCATTTTTGAAGGTTTAAGGATATTCTCTTTTCATGTTTTGTCTTTTAAGAAATAAAAAAATCACTTGCCAGGGTATTAATTACAATTTACAACTAATTTTTCAGTATCTCTTTTTGGTATTACTGTGTAAACAAATATTTATTCGTGTCCTTTGCTAGCTAACATGGAATACAAGAAAACAATCTTAACTTAGCTACCTTGCAAGAGGTGAAAGTGCCTAATAAGTCCTTTATTTTAAGGATTATATCAAAGTAGTCCTATTATTAGATGAACCAATTTACTCTTTATACTATCCAAAACAATAAAATTAGATAAATTTCAACAGAGTTGACGTTTAATGTTTAACAAGATTAATTTTTTAATTTTTTATAATTTTATAGATAGAATCTTTTGTTTAGACTTAAAATGAAAATGAAGATGTCATTTTTTAAATAATAAATATTAATTTGGTTACAATTTAATTATGTTTAATTATTAATAAATAATTAAAATTTTATAATGGAACAACTTAACAAATACATTTACCCTTTGCAAATCTTTACAGTTGCATTGCATGTGTTTTTTTTCCCGATTCCATTAATTGAGTTTTCAATTTTTTCCTTCAAATTAAAAGTCTTCTAATTTCATCCTTATTTTGAGAGTGTTAGTGTGAAGTGTGAACCCAAAGATATTTTAGTTTGTTTGGATCTCTCTTCTCAGCTTTTTATTTTTTAAAGTACTCTGGCGTTTCTTCATTTTTGCTTCTTTATGTTCTTCATTTATATATAAGCGCCTCCTCCATTTGCTTCTCCATCATTCACACCCGTAAAGGCAAAGGCAAACCAGATAATAATAATAAAAGTACTTTTTTTTAGTGAAAGAAAACACCCAGAAAAAGCCTTTCTTTTTTTTCTTTATCATGCCATAATCATTTCACAAACACTCCTCCTTTAATATCATAGGAAGGAAGAAAAAAGAACACTAAAAAGTCAGATCCCCTTTGGTTCCTCGTTTCTTTCTCCAATGGCAGAGTCCAAGAGGTATATTTCTCAAACAGAGCTTGAAAACCACCAAAAACCAGGAGATCTATGGATCTCTATACAGGGAAAGATCTACGATGTCACTGAATGGAGTCGAGAACACCCTGGAGGAGCACTTCCTTTGCTGAATCTGGCTGGCCAAGATGCCACCGATGCCTTTGTAGCCTATCATCCTGGCTTAGCTTGGCAATATCTTGACAAGTTCTTTACCGGGTATTATCTCAAAGATTACTCTGTCTCCGAGGTATCCAAAGATTTCAGAAAACTTGCTGCTGAGTTTTCAAAAATGGGTCTTTTTGAAAAGAAGGAACACGGGACAGGCATTTTGCTTTGCATCATAGCATTGCTGTTTTCTATCAGTGTTTACGGTGTTTTATGCTCTAACAGCGCTTTGGTGCATCTCCTTTCGGGTGCTTTACTGGGATTCTCATGGATACAGAGTGGGTGGATTGGACATGATTCCGGGCATTACCAAGTTATGTCAAGCAGAAAATTCAACAGGGTTGCTCAGATCCTTACTGGGAATTGCCTTGCAGGGATCAGTATTGGTTGGTGGAAATGGAACCACAATGCTCACCACATTGCTTGTAACAGTCTCGAATTCGATCCAGACCTTCAACACATGCCAATATTCGCGGTATCTTCAAAGCTTTTTAATTCACTCACATCTTATTTCTACGAAAGGAAGATGAATTTTGATTCCATTGCTAGGTTCTTGGTTAGTTACCAGCACTGGACATTTTATCCTGTAATGTGTTTTGCTAGGATCAATCTATTTGCACAGTCATTCCTTTTCTTGTTTTCTGAGAGGAAGGTACCAAATAGGGGTCAAGAGATTTTGGGGATTCTTGTTTATTGGACTTGGTTTCCCCTACTAGTTTCTTGTTTGCCTAATTGGGGTGAGAGATTAATGTTTGTGGTTGCCAGTTTTGCTGTAACTGGTATCCAACATGTTCAGTTCTGTTTGAACCATTTCTCTTCAAGTGTTTATGTTGGACCACCTAGTGGAAACAATTGGTTTGAGAAGCAAACTGATGGGACACTTGATATAGTATGTTCATCATGGATGGATTGGTTCCATGGTGGTTTACAGTTCCAGATTGAGCACCATTTGTTTCCAAGGTTGCCAAGGTGCCATCTCAGGAAAGTTTCCCCATTCGTTCAGGAGCTGTGCAAGAAACACAACTTACAGTACGATACCGCTTCGTTTTGGAAGGCTAATGTAATGACGATCGAGACCCTTCGATCAGCCGCCTTGCAGGCAAGGATTCTCAGCAACCCAGTTCCAAAGAACTTAGTGTTGGAAGCAGTAAAAACTCATGGTTGAGATGGAACTTCATGTGAATGAATCAGCTTATGTTGTTATGACTGTAGGTCTTAAAAGTTGTGTACTGATTCCAGTAGACTGATATAAAAATTTTCCTCCATTAGTGCTCACAGGTGCAGTGAGGGCATTAGTTGGATGTAAAATATTGCATTTAATTTAGTGGTTTTGTTTGGATAGTAATATTGTTTTGAGGCTATGGTCCTCTCTTTATGAATGTTTTGAGAATTTGGTATGGATGTAACATTTGCTGGCTTTTTTCAAGTCAATGTGGAATTTGAAGATGTGTTGCTTTTCACGGCTTTTCTTTGATTGGTTTTCTTGCTACATTTTATCTCTTCAGAATGCTGTTTGTTTTGCTTTTTTACAAGCAGGAATAATGGCAAGTTGTGCTTTGTATGTTCCACCAATAAACGGACAGCTCCGTTATGAACAATTGGACCTTGAAACCAGCCTTGGCAGCCTAGAACAAGGGCATTTTTCTCTTGAGCTGCGAGCCTGGCTGGCTCCTCCACATGTAATAAGCCACAAGGGAAGGAACCAGTGAGTAATGTTTATTGGTTAATAATACAGGACAGATATGAGAGAAGTTCAACAGCCCAAGCTGACATTTTTCAAGGCAAATATTTAGCCCACTCTAAATGCAAGGTCTAGAAATAAGGCCTAGATTACAAGAAAAAGAAATCTAACCCAAGCTGACATATCCTATACTATCACGTAAGATGTATTTGTTTTCCATCTCCAATAGTAAAATTTATAGATCTGAAATATATTTTTGCTAACATGCCAATGACCTTGAATCCAAAATAAACATTAATCTCGAATTTAATTTCTACATAATTCTGCATTTAATATTTTTTAGAAAAAAATCCAAATGGTCCCAATCCTTACTTTGGTGGTCAAGTTGGGTGGGAATTGAGCACCAAACTTGTAATGAAAAAGTCTGCAAACATCTGATAAATTTCCAATATCATAGAAAGAAAATACTTAAAGTGATTTATAGTGAAATTGAATCTTACAAGGATGAAATTAGAATTAATGATGGGTTATGTTATTCATTTTATTGGACAATATTCCGTTGAGAGTAAAACAGTGGTTACAGTATACGGAATTCCCGACGTTGAAAATCATGGTTAAATCGCACCGACAAAACGTTTATGGAAGCCCATGTTGTTTCAAAAACTTTATCTGCATTTTGAATTCAGATTTCACGGAAAACAAAATAAGAATCCATTGATTTCAGCAACCTTTTTAAGACATTTGAGCTGGATTATTCTATCATTAAAAAGATAATCATCAAATTTGATACACTGATTCACCAATCAAATATCAAAGCATTCTTTTTTACTTGAAAATATAATAGCCAAAGCAAAAGTTGAATCCTTTATCATCCGTTACCCTCCTCGATGCCGCTTCACACTTTCATTGTCTTTCTATATCCTCAAAGAGCTAAAAACTATTACTATATTATACAATTTCTTTAAACAAAGTTCTCGACAATAGAGCTTGTCAGTTGCTAAAGTAAGATAACAGTAATGGTGGAAATGAAATTAAATTTCCATAATTATTGATAGTAATAATTTCAAGGTATTATAATGCATTCATGAAATAAATAAAATTGAAAAAACACCAGAGCAGCAAAGCTATATAAAAATCTTTAAACAAAACTAGTTTCACCATCTTCATCTCTCTTTCCTAAATCTAATGACCCTCCATTAATTCTTTGATTTGTCTCATAATTTCCTTTTACAAACCCAAAAATAGAAGTTATTTAAAAAAAATCAAAAGCATTGAAAAAAAGTAAAAAATGAAAAAAAAATACATGTAAATAAAAATAACTGGGATTTGAGACTTTGTGAATGAGTTCTTAAAAAGTCCATCTCCAGATCTTGATTCGGAGATCAACCTTACACTTGGCTCCAGAAACATTAGCCAGCGATGGCGATTTACCTTTTGGAAGGACCCCTTTAACCCCATCACACGAAACCCTGATCCCAACTTTCTTGCTCTTCAATCCACCCATTTTCACTGTCACTTTAGTATCCATCTGAACTTTCAACAAGATCCCATTCTTCTTCTTCAGATCCGGTCTCAAATTGTTGACCGTCTCTGCATCTAGATCAATTGATGTTGTTACCACCACCCCTCTGAAAGTTGTCTCGTTTTTGCTGTTACTCACGAAAGCGGGTAATGTCCCGTTGCCTATAAAAACATCACTGTTGCTCGACACGCATGAAACGACGAAAGGGTCGTAAGAGAAGGAAAGGTGGGAGTTGGGATTTTTGGAGGAAATAGTTAAGTTGAAAAGGGATGACAGATGAGAGGAAGAGGAATCGGAGGTGGTTGTTAAGTTCAAGCGGTGGATACGGAGGGAAGCAAGGGTATACGAAGGTCGATTAGGGCGGTAAAGGACGTAAAACACGGAACCAGCTATGGCTACCAAAAGAGCAAGGATGAGAATTATAAGGATAGTCCAGAAACAGCAGCAGCAACAATAGTTCCGCCGGGGACGGTGGCGACGGTGATAGGGTTGTGGACGGTAAGGTGGACGAGAAGTTGGATTATAAAGGTGGGATTTTGTCGTGCCACCGTTGGCTGTTGTACCATTCGTATTCACTGGAGCTCCGCCGTTGACAGCAGGCGGAAACGCCGTAGCGGCTGGCTTGGCGGAAGGGAAGACTTTCTCCGACATTATGAAGAACGCAGTATGGAAAGCCTTTGGAAGAGAGACAAGGAAAGATTAGATTTGTAAAAAGAGGAGAGAGAGTGAATTTGAGGAGAAGAATCGAAGAGAAAAGAAAGATACTCTCCACCCAAAGTGGATGTTTCCACTTCAGCAGATTTAGATTTACAACCCAAACATATAACCATACGAATACCAATATATTTAAATTTATATAAATATATAATTTAATTCCAATATAAAATTATTAGATCCAGACATCTTACACGTTGATTATGTTTGTTAACTAATTTACAGTAGCTATGTCCAGATAAATTTTAGTAATGAAATTATTATTATGAAAGAAATGATTAATTAAGGAATATTGCTTGGACCACTTAAACCTGGATTTGATTCCTTTGATTTCGTCTTGTTAATTGCGTCTGTTAAGGCAAGAATCAAATGTTGACAAAATGAACTTTTTGGATTAACTGTGAAAAGATGAACAGTAAATAATTTTTAAACCCTGTAAAAAGTTTTTTGGTAAAGTAATTTTTTTTTAAAATGAAATAAATAAATTGGGAGAATGTCCTCCAAAAGCCACCGACAATGACGAGTTTGTTGAAAATAAAAAGTTAAAAAATTAATTAGTTGTTAATTAATTTAAAATTCGAGTAATTGCTCCATTAATTGGAGGGTCGTCAATAATTCCCTAATTGATTTTATAAAATTTAAGAAAGGATTGGGCTGACGCAATTATGGTTATGATATGAAAATTTATAAATCAATTAGGTTTTGATTATGAAAATTAGGATGATTGCATTGATGAAATGATGAAATTTGTACTTTCCTTGAGGAAAGATATTGGATTACATCTGTCAACACATTAGATCCTTTATCAAATATAATAATATTTCCATTCTTTAATTTTAGTTTCACTCCAATGAGTCATGTTTGGTTTGATTTGGACTAGATTTTAACAAAATTTTAGGTCTAATTGATAAGTTTGGGTTCGATTCAGCTTGAAAATGTGCTTAATTTTTTTTCAAGTTTAACCTGAATAAAAATGCTAAAATCTGGACTCGGTCCAGCCATATTAATTTTTAAAATTTTATTTTTATATAAAAATTAAAAAATATATAATAAACTAAATATTTTGAAAAATATTAAAATTTAAAAAAATTTAAAAATAAGTATACTTAAATAATATTAAGATAAGTGTAACTTAACAAACAAATACTTTTAAAATAGTAGCAAAATTAACAATAGAATAAATGTTATACAATATTCAACCATTACCAACAAAATAATAGTAACATAATAGTGAAATAGTAACAAAATAATCATAAAAAGTGAGAAAATAATAACAAAACAATGCAAATTCAGTTGGGCCAGAGAACCTCACCCGAGGCCCGGTCCATTTTCTAAGTGGATCTTATTTTTTTGCCCAATTTCATTTTCTGGGCCCTATATATTTTTTTCCAAACTTTCTTATTTTCAAGTGGACCATCTGTCCATACTGATGGACAACTTTAGACTCTGCCTATATTATTATTTAAGTAATAATATTATATTTAAAATTAATCTTAAAGGGCAAATTTTACTTTTGGAGACAAACAAATCAAAATTAATCTTCTTGATTAAGTAATTTTTGAACGGATCTAAAAACATAAAAATAATTATTAAAAGAACAAAAATTAGGGGTATATTTATATAAATTTAATTATGATTAGTTCATACTTGCTACTTGAAATAGTTAAATATGCTTTGGTGTGGGTCATGTTTTTATTGACTTGAATGAATGGAGTAAACTTTGAGTTGGACACAAATGAGATTTTATCATACTGAATTCCATACGCAAATTTGATAATTATTTGTTTATGCGGGGAAGGAGCCAATAGGCAATAAGAAAATCCAACTCATCTTTTGTGCTTGACTTTTCTTTCTCCGCTTTCTAAATTTGAGGCATTAATATTGTTGGTTTTCCAGATTTTGAAAGTATATATTCGGTAAGTGTACATATATTTAGTTTTAGTTTAAATTTTTTTGTATATGAGTTTTTATTACGTCTGTGTATTATTTATGATTATACATTCCTAAGTTATAATTTTAGCTTTTAATTTATGTTAAATAATATTCTCAATTAAAAATTTATGACTAAAGAAAAAATTATTAGGTGAGTTTTATTTAGTTTAGAAATCTAATTTAATTTGACTTCAATTTTAATTAGAATTTCGAATTTATTGAAAATCAAAACTTCTAAATTAAATGATAAAAAAATAATTTCGAGTTCAAGTAATATTTTAATTTTATGTTTTTTTTTGTTCGAATTTGATAAATCAAAACATTAGATTATGAGTTGTGACTGAAATAATAAGTGCAAAATTATGATTTATAATTAATTTATGAACATGTAGAAAATTTAATAAAAAGCAGGATGTCAAAATTCAAATAAGTTATATTTGGAAGTAGAAGTTAGTCATGCTAATAATGTGCTTTTTAGGCACATGCATATGAAGCATGGGCATGTGAGTAATTAGTAAAACAAGGTAATGGGCATGAGCATGACGACTCGATAAATTTGTCCGAATCAACAACCGGTTTGCATGTGAAAAAACGTAAGTATGTTTGTCATCTAAACACGCTTCTCATCTTATACATGCATGTGACACGAAATTCTCTATTCCCATTATCATCACTTTTTTTCCAAACAAAATCAATCATGACCACATCTATTACTAAGTGATGTCAATACAATACTTTTTTTTTTTTAACACGAAATTTGAACCTTCAATTCATTTGTAATTGTATTTCTAAAGGAAATAAAGATGGGATTCTTTTTATGTCACATTTAGTCAATCAACTTAATAATTGATAATAGTTGGTTTTAATTGATTTAATATTTAATATTTAAACGTTGATTGAGTTTTAGTTCAATTAATATGGGTATTGTTGTCAATGTTAAATTTAAATATGTTAAAGTACATTATCTTCTTATTTATGAGTTAGAGAGAGGCTATGATTTATTCCAGTTATTGTGTCAAAATTTTAATATTTAAATTATTTTAAATATATTTATATTTTATTATCATTTATTGTTGTGTATTTCAAACATTTGAGATTAATAAGTTTTTTAAATATATAAATTATTTAAAAAATTATTATATTATTATATTAAATACTAGAGTTATATGGTATTATAATTTTGTTTACCAATTTTGTATATTAAATAAAAAATATTACAAACATATAGGTTTAAAGGTGTAAAAAGCCTTCAAAAATTTTTAAAAAAAGGCAATTAAACCTTTTTTTTTTGCATTCAATTAGGTACTTAAACATTCAAAATGCATTAGAAAGACCTTCGAACTTTGTCAAAAAAAAGCAATTAAGCCTCTATATTTTTTACTCAATTGAATAATTGAACTACCAAAATGCATCAAAAAGACTTTTTGGCCATTAACTTTAATAGTTGACAGTTAAAGTTAACTGACCCTAATTTTTTTCAATTAAAGCCACCATGTGACATAATCATGGCACGACATGTCTCAAAAAATGATAAAAATAAAAATCAATAAAAGTTATAAAATTATTAAATTTTAATAAAATAATATAAAAATATTTAAATTTTATTAAAAATTAGAAAATCTTTTATAAAAATCATAAAAAAATTACAAAATATATAAAAATATAGAAATAAATTATAAAATTTTATAAAGTCGAAAGAAAATTATAAAAAATGTAAAGAAATATAAAATTCGTAAAAAAAATTATAAAAATTATCATACTAGAAAAAATTGTGAGTCGTTAACATTAACTAGAAAAGTTTGAGAGCTTTTTTTATATATTTTGAGTTTTGACAGTTCAATTACTAAATTGAGTATAAAAAAAAAAAGTAAAGAGTTAATACTTTTTTTTGAAAAAAATTGAACCAACTTTTACACATTTAAATAAAAAATATTAAATTTGAAGAATAACCCAATGTATTAACAATCCTACTATTTAGTGGGTTATTTATTCCTTATTCGGAACGGTTGGGCCGCCCTTTATGAAAATGAAACTTAAAACAGGAAAGGATCAAAGTTTGTCATACAGGCTATTAAAAAAAACTGATAAAATGGAAGAACGTAAACATAAATGTCGACATAGTGGAAGTGACATGTTATCATAAGGTGGTAACTGGTAACCCTGCAGGCCATCTGTTTTTATGACCCTTAAGTTTTCGTCAAACGATGTCGACACTCTCTCCTTTAATCCCCCTGTCATTTCTCTTTCTTCCCTACTATGTTTTCTGATTCTCATGCATGCCTATGTTGCTCCACATCATATATATACTTCCATATTTTTTCGTTTGATTGCCCGAGAGACTTTTCACAGTCTTTATTTGTATACATTTACAATCCAAACGATCTTCATTCGTTTTCTTTACTTTGATTCCTCACTTGCAATTGCGTTTGCGTGCATTTTTATTGAGCGAAACACCCTTTATTATTATTATTATCAAGATTTGCTCTTCCCATGTTCTTCATTGAGGTTAACTTGTTTTTTTTTTTAATTCTCTCTTTGTTTTTCTTTTTATTCCTGATCTTATCGGGTTTTCAATTTTTGTTTTGTTTTTTTCAGGATATCTGGCCGCTCTGCTGCACTGATTCCTTCGGATCAAAGGCTAGGTTTTTCTCAGGTAATTTTGAATACCCTTTTCTGGGATTATTGACTGCTGGGAATTGGGAAGCTTTTGCTAATGAAATTTTAAAAAAAAGGCGATATCTTTGATTTTTTTTATTTTTATATTTGGATTTCGTAATTCTACCTAATTGGACTAGGAAGGTGTCTACTTTCATCAATGTTCAAGAATTGGATGGTAACTAAATCAATTTTAATGTTGATTGATTAAAAAAATTCAAATGTTGAAATGAAAAAGATACTAATACTATTCAAAGGGGATGAAGACACATTTATTCAATTAATTTCTTTTAAGTATGTACGTATATGAATACTATTTAATTGGAAAAGGAAAAACAGAGTCCCTTTCGCAGACAATAACAGATTCAATGAGCAACGTAAGCTGCCAGTCGTCGGAGCAAGAGATTTGTCGTGACGAGTCAGCTGCTTTGAAGTTAAAACCCATAGCTATAGCCTCAATCCTCGTCGCTGGGGTAGCCGGCATTGCTATTCCACTCATTGGCAAACACCGTATGTTCCTCCGCACAGATGGAAGCCTTTTTGTTGCCACCAAGGCCTTTGCGGCCGGCGTAATTCTAGCCACCGGCTTCGTCCACATGCTTGCCGATGGTAACGAAGCTCTCGCGAATCCTTGCTTGCCCGAACACCCTTGGTCAAAGTTCCCATTTTCAGGCTTCTTTGCTATGATTGCTTCTTTGCTTACTTTGCTTGTGGATTTTGTGGGGACTCAGTATTATGAGAGGAAACAAGGTTTGGGTAGGGGAAATACAGGAGAGTCAGGCCGCGTCGAGTCAGTAGAGTCGGATTCAGAGTTCGGGACTGTACCGGTCCTGGAAGGAAGGGACTTGCATGCGAAGGTTTTTGGGGCAGAAGAAGGTGGAGGCATGCACATTGTTGGGATGCATGCACATGCTGCACACCATAGGCATAGTCATCCCCATGGGCAAGATGGCTGTGATTGGTTGCTGAGGAGTCGTGGACATGAAGAGGGTCATCAACAGGGGCATAGTCATGGACATGGGCATGACTTTGGAGTTGAGGATGGTGATAATGGACGGAGGCACGTTGTGGTTTCCCAGGTAATTTGTTTATGCCTTGGTTAAATTGTTGCAGCACACTCTTTTTAAGAAATGTTTTAATGAAGCGAAATTTGTTTTTGGATTATTGCAGATATTGGAGCTTGGGATTGTATCACACTCAGTTATCATCGGGCTATCACTAGGGGTATCCCAGAGTCCATGCACAGTAAGGCCTCTAATTGCAGCATTATCATTTCATCAATTCTTTGAAGGATTTGCACTTGGAGGGTGCATCTCCCAAGCTCAATTCAAGACTCTGTCTGCAGCAATCATGGCATGTTTTTTTGCCATAACAACCCCGGTTGGAATTGTCATTGGAACTGCCATTGCTTCGTCCTACAACCCTTACAGCCCGGCAGGTTTGCTTACGGAAGGCATCTTGGATTCTTTGTCCGCTGGAATTCTAGTTTATATGGCTTTAGTAGATCTAATTGCTGCTGATTTTCTGAGTAAGACGATGAGCTGCAATTTCAGACTTCAACTATTATCTTACTTGATGCTTTTCCTCGGAGCTGGTTTGATGTCTTCCCTTGCAATCTGGGCCTAATTTTTAGATTAGATTAGACTTATTCATCACTTCAATTTGAGCTATTATAGTTGTTTTTTAAATTTCTTCAAGAAAAAGGGAAATGATAGATGGATAATATATAAATTGACACAGGCTCCTCACTATTTTCACCTGTTGTAAAAGATTCAAGTGCAGATTTATAAATATTGGAATCAACACCCAAAGTGAAGGGTATTGTTGGCTCAATGATTAGCTGATGTGCTGTTCAAAGAGATCGGTTGTAGATAAAACAAGTGTCTATGTAATCTGTCTTCAAATTGCTTTACAGGTAAGGCTAGCGAGCTTGGTTGTAATAACGAATCTTTCCCTTCTCCCCAATCCCTGCATTTGCAACCTTTATAGAAAAAGAAAAAGAGAAAACACCTTTGTTGCTAATTCTGCATGAGCAAGACATGACCAAAAGAACATAAAGGTACTCAAGTACTTTAATGAAGGAACCGAATAGTAATGGTCTTTCTTCTTGTTTAAGGTTGATTTCATTGGTGCATCAAATCAAGTTATATCCAAAGTGTCTGATTGTATAAAAGACAAAGCCCCAATCAAATCGAACACAGGAAATGATTCCTGGATTGATGTTTGATTGTGATAAATGGTTAGAATACGGAGGTCTTTCTTTCCGACGATACTACACAAGCTAGAAGAAGAACATCACATGTAACAAAGCATGTCAGGCCCTAAAATTGGTGTATTTGCAATCCAGCTAGCAACTTTCAAGACATGGATTATGGACCTCTCAAAGCCCAACTTATGATAGATAATATCTCTTTTAGCCATGTTGCTTTTAGGCCTGCAAGGTAGGTTTGCTTCTTAAACAACCTCAGAGCTGTTTCTTGAAAAGGCTAAATAGTATAAACACAATGTCCATACATATAAGATATTTGATAGCAATAGAATCTTATATGTTTTAATAAAAAAATTAATAGTCTATTGTCATATTAGTTGAACCAGTATCCAAAATGTAGTTATTGGGAAATCGTTGTACTTTGCTTGTTAATTGATGTACTATTAAAGATTAAATTAGATAAATTAATTGCTCCTACCACTTTCATTGTACTCCAACTACATATACCTGCCTAATTAATTAATGATTATGATGTAAAGAATGGATTAGTTTGATCTAATTATTATTAATTCTACAAAGCAGAGATTCATATAAAATCCAAAAAGAAGGGCAATCTCGTGAACTTCAAATTTATTATTAAAGTATTAAAGTTGTGTTCCTCGACGCATTCCCTATTCCCTTGTCCTTTTAGTTTCCTTCAAATATATTCTTCGTAAAATCTAATCTTTCTTTTTCTTCTATATTGACAAATATTTTTTGTCTCTATTTTCGTCACCTCTTTCATCCTCTGTTTGCCACGTCATCTCTCTTGCACCTACCATCCTACGTGGCATCCAACCCCCCCCCCCCTTTCTATTATTTATAAGGATTATTACGAGTTTCTCTAGTCTCTTCCCAACTCTGAACTCAACATATAATTAAGAAATTCAATTAATGATGACGCTAGGAGGAGGTAAAGAAGACTTGAAGTCGCTGGAGATTGAACTTCCCGGCAACGTCGCGGGGAAGTTGAACGTCTTGTTGACGGACTCCGACGACGGAAGCGAGTTCTCCTATGAGGGTTCTGTCGAAGAAGAGAAACTGGAGGAGATAATGCAAGAGCTTTACAAAGAGATAGCATCAACATCACCGCAACCTTCTGTAACTTTTCCGTCGCTGTCATCGTCTTCCTCTTCTTCTTCTTCACTGACGTTCTCTCCCATCAGCGACGTTAAGATCAGTGAGAGCTGTGGGGCATCAATGTCTGACTCATCGTCCACGGTGATGGCCGGCATTGCATTCGTGGGACCCACCGGTAAGTTCCCCGACGTAAAAGAAGGGTCACCGGAGAAGGAATTATGGATAAAGGGTATGGAGAGGTGTGATGAAGAAGAAGGGGAGGTTGGCGATGATCCATGGCTAGCAAGAGTTCTAGGATGGGGTCCATTGGAACTGGAAGAATGGACTTGAAGTGGAAAAAAGCCAAAGATTGGAGATGATGATCTGTTGAGTCTCACCTCATCTCATCCCATCCATGGTGATTACCTTCCGTAGTGCAGTGAAAGGATAGTGTCGTTTCTTTTAAACCTGAATGTACTTCTCTCTCATGGTAGTTTTGGTATCTCTTTGTTTTGTAGACTAGTCCAGAATCATCATGAACTAAACCACTCACACCTTTTCTTTTGGCATCTTTCCTTTTGTCTTTTTGGGGTTCAAGTTTATCTCAATTCAGTCCCAAGTAAATGTTAAATCCAAAAGATAAATGCTTGTTTTGGGTGCTTTTAAGTTATTGAGTTTTGATTTAATCCCATAATGCGTTCCACCACAGATAAATCATGTGATAATTATTCCTTCCAGAAACAAAAAACACTTGAAACCACTTATTGCATCCACATCGGCTGAAAATCATGCATCATCACTTTTTCTATTTATAATTTCATTCATGTATTTTGACCGTCGACTATATTGCATGATATTCATGTAATAGTGGGGGAACGAAAAATATGCTTGCAATGGCAGCAACTAAATTAAAGAAATAATGTGTACGAAGTTGGGGATGTGGTAATGGGAATTATTATTGCTGGACCAACGCCCCCAAGAATAAATATATATGTATACGGTTGAAATTAAGTAGCTACCCCAATGCGTGGTCCTTTGATCATTTGCTAGGCCCATATAATATATCCAACTAATTTCTACCTAAGGAGATGTAACCACGTCACCCTCATTACTGAAACACTTAACTACTTAATGTCTAGATGGAACCCTCAACTCTTGCCCCTTTAATTTTTGGCTTCTTAATATATACTATATTGCATGTCCGGATTTGTCAATTATTGCTGTATGAAGGCCTATCTCATGCTTTCTTCCAGACGATGGACTTTGCTGGCTAGCTACTAGAGGAATGTCACGGACCGCAGTTTAAAGCCCGTGACAAGCGCACCAAATGCATCCAATGGAGGTCTGTTGCTCAGATGGGGATCATTTGGCCTACGAGAACTGGCCCGATTCAAAGAGCTGTTGGACAGGCCTGTCACATTGAAGCCTGATGGGCCCGATAATGAAGATAGGACTAAGTAGTCTTAGAAGTTCTAATTGTACACAGCTTCTAATTCTGTAAAGTTAGAGTCCTAATTGAATACAGCTTTTAATTGTAGCCATCGGTTTTGGGGGAGCTCAACTATAAATAGAGAGCCTCCCCCTCATTTGTACTCACTCCTGAATTGTTTCATTATTCTTTGTGAATAAGAATTGAGAGCATTTACTCAAACTTTTCTCTCAAGCGTTCTTGCTTTTGTTCATCTTTCAAAGATCGTTCTTAATTCGTTCTTCCGCTGTTCTTCGTGAAAACTTTAAGGGAATTCTGTTGAATCCTTTATTGTTGTGAGTTGAGCTGACTTAGGCGTTTTTACGGTTGAATCCATTATCGGTGGAAGTTAGGCTGACTTAGGCGTTTTTAAAGCCAAGAAACTGCCTAAGGCCGCACGGATGGGTGGGAAAACTCCAAGTCCGTGACAAGTGGTATCCGAGCCAAGGTTTAAACCAAGTAATATTCGAGTTGTTGGTTCAAAGGCACCGTTGGGATGTCGAAAGAAGAGTTTGAACAAAGGTGGGCGAGGAAGTCTTTGAGGGAGACAATATCGGCAGTAGAGGAACGTGTGGGTAAACTCGAGGGATCCATGGCGGATGTAAAGGAGGCACTCGATGGGGTTGAGGATCGCATAACAAACTGGGAGGAGCAGTCCAGAGACTATGTAAAGATGTCTCTTGATTCCACCATGGACAAGGTAAACGAGTTGTTTAATTCACACAGGGATAAGCTGTCAGAAAGGAATGATGCTCTCGAGGCCATGATGATGGCTTTGAAGGAGGAAACAATGGCCACGACGAAGGCTTTGAGCACAAGAATAGAGGAGCTCGAGGGAGAGCTGTCCTTGTGTCAAGCAGCCGTGGGGAAAGGAGTGGCAAATGCAGCACTCAGTAATGAGGATGTCCCAAAGCCGAAAGAGTTTGTGGGGACAAGGTCTGCATGTGATGTGGACAATTTCTTGTGGAGGATGGAAAACTACTTCCGTGCCAAAGGCATCATGGAGGATGCGGTTAAGGTAAACACTGCTTCAATGTTTCTTACTGACATTGCGCTTTTATGGTGGCGAGGTAGGACCACAGATAAAAGGCAAGGTGAGATTGGGACGTGGCAAGAGTTCCAATGCGAGTTGAAGGGACAGTTTTACCCAGAATTTGCCGAGGAAGAAGCTCGGGCAAAGTTGCAAGAGATAATGCAACGGGGCACAGTGAGGGAGTATGTTCAAGAGTTCAAGGAACTCATGCTCCAAATTTCAGATGTGACCGATGAAGAAGCATTGCTTGCTTTTCAAAAGGGATTGAAGCCGTGGGTCAGACAGGAGGTGGAACAAAAAGGTGTCCAAAAACTGTCGGAAGCCATGACGGTAGTTGAGTCCGTGGTGAAGCTTGGTCTAGGGAAAGACAAGCTTGGGTCTTCCAAGTCCGATGGAAGGGACGTATGTGAAATGGATCACAAGGAAGATAGAGTTAATGGCAATGACAACGGCGACAATGGTGGTAATGGGAAACCACGAGTTGGGAAGAAGAAACCCAAGAGGAAAAGGGACAAGCTAAAATGCTTTCTCTGCGACGGTCCACACATGTTGAAAAAAATGTTTGAAGAAATCCGCGCTTAAGGAGAAGCCGGTGGGTAAGGCCTTGGTACTTGGTTCGAGCGCAAGGGGTGTCGAAGCCAAGGAGGCCGAAAGCGAGAAGAAGCCAGTGGAGTGCTTCTTGTGTCATGGTCCGCATAGGTTGCGGAAGTGTCCGAAAAAGTCTGTCATCGAGGGGAACGATGGAGCAGACAATGAGCCCAAGAAGCTTGGTTCGAGCAAGGGAAAAGCCAAAGCCAAGAGGGAAAAGAGGAGCAAAAAGAAGCAAGTTAAGTGCTTCTTGTGCCGTGGTCCGCATGAGTTACGGAACTGTCCAAAGCAAGCCGGAGTCGAAAGAAACGCAACGTCTGAGCTTGGTGAGTCGTCGAAGGGGCTTCCACCCAATGAAGAGGTGAGTTTGTCATCTAACTTAGCGGATAAAGTTGCGATGAAAACAGTGAAGCTGGGACCAATGAGGCTCAAGTTGAGTGAAGTATCAGAGTTAGCCGAGTCATCGACAAGGCTTCCACCTATGGGAAAGGTAGGTGGTGCATCAGACTTTAAAGAAAAAGAAGCGATGCATGTGGGACAGTTGACCAGAGTAAATGCGACGAGCAGGATGGCTCGAGTTAAGAAGCGACAGAAGCCGAGGCAAGAATCCCAAAGAAAGGGAAAGGCTAAGGCGACGAGACGAGACCGAGACGAATCAAGTCAGTGCCATTCAGAAGTCGCAACGAGGGCGTTGCGAGAATGGGTGGGGGAGAATGTCACGGACCGCAGTTTAAAGCCCGTGACAAGCGCACCAAATGCATCCAATGGAGGTCTGTTGCTCAGATGGGGATCATTTGGCCTACGAGAACTGGCCCGATTCAAAGAGCTGTTGGACAGGCCTGTCACATTGAAGCCTGATGGGCCCGATAATGAAGATAGGACTAAGTAGTCTTAGAAGTTCTAATTGTACACAGCTTCTAATTCTGTAAAGTTAGAGTCCTAATTGAATACAGCTTTTAATTGTAGCCATCGGTTTTGGGGGAGCTCAACTATAAATAGAGAGCCTCCCCCTCATTTGTACTCACTCCTGAATTGTTTCATTATTCTTTGTGAATAAGAATTGAGAGCATTTACTCAAACTTTTCTCTCAAGCGTTCTTGCTTTTGTTCATCTTTCAAAGATCGTTCTTAATTCGTTCTTCCGCTGTTCTTCGTGAAAACTTTAAGGGAATTCTGTTGAATCCTTTATTGTTGTGAGTTGAGCTGACTTAGGCGTTTTTACGGTTGAATCCATTATCGGTGGAAGTTAGGCTGACTTAGGCGTTTTTAAAGCCAAGAAACTGCCTAAGGCCGCACGGATGGGTGGGAAAACTCCAAGTCCGTGACACTAGAGGCAACTTACTATCCATAAGTGGTGAATTTAGTCAGTGCTTATATATATATATATATATATTTTTTGAAATTTGAAATTTGAAATTTCAATCATAATATAAATGGTAGTTATTAAAATTGTTAATATAATTCATACTATTTTTAAAATTTTACGCGTTAAATGTATCATATGTGTAATGTTATGTCAATTTATTATTTTTATATAATACTCACAAAAATACCTCGTTATTCTAATTAATAGATTTAATGGCTACTATTTGAATTATGACTGAAATTTTAAATTTTAAAAAATATAGTGTTAAAATTAATTAAATATATAACAAAATTTGACCTGAATAGATTTAACTGGTACCGTCTAAATGAGAATTAAAATTTTTAAATTTTAAAAAAATATAAAAAACCAAAATTAACTAAATATATAGGGATTAATTCTAGACTAATAGCAAAAATATTCTACCTATAATCTTTTCCTTCTTCTATTGTAAACTAGAAAGTACATCCATCTAGTTTGAGAGATTCAGATCAAAATTGCGTAGAAATTTGGATTAGTTCAACTTAATCTAAAATTTAAACCTCAGACCATTAATTAATTTATTTAAAATATTAATGCATTTGTTGTGAGATGTTTATGATCTTTTCAGAATATTCTACTTATGGTAAAACTTCACTCATTATTTGCCTAATGAATGTCCATTCTACTTAAGTTAAAAGTTGTATTAAAAATCTACCCATCAAACGACAAGCTGCTATATAAACGGAAGGACCAGATCATTCTAACATAAAATCAGAAGTGACTTAATTTCAAAAAATAAAAAAGAGAGGGGAAATATTTAAGTTAAAATTAATCACCAACCAAGAACCATAAAAGTTATCCATTAATTCATAAATCAAAATATTTTTCATTTTATTATTTTAAATAACCTTTTCCTTGTCTTCCTCACCCAAAAAAAAAAAGAAAGTGAAACCATGACAAGCCAACCAACAATAATCATTGAAATGTGATGCACTTACATGTTTACAAACGAAAGATGGCTGCAAGCTGCTTAGATTTGTAGACTTTGGTCCACCCAATGGTCAGGCCTTGGTTGTAACTAGGTTCAGGACCATGATCCAAATTTCCAACTACAATTTGGTTCAGTGGTTCGTAGGTTTAGGCTTCTATTATAAGAAACTCCTTCCCCTTAGCCCTTTCAAGTTCCGACCTTCGTAATCAGTGGTCACACCACGGGTTCAAACAACTTTGCTTGGCTTAGCTGTTATTCCAACTAGACTTTCCAAAGCTCCATTTACTTGTTAAACTTAAATATTTGTATTAAATTTTGGACTTTGGAGAGCATTAAATATTTGCTTGGTTATTATTATTCTGAATTTGAATGCGTAAAGCAAGTTTGAATTGAAAAGTACGTATTTATTACATTTTCAGAGTTTACAATGTAATTGCAGAATTTATGGTTAAGCATACTACAAGAAGCTTCACGAGTATTCAGGTGAACCTTCTTTAAACTGTACATGTTATGGGTTTTTAATTTCATATTTATTATTATAATTGCTTAATGCTGTTTTATTTTTTCTTTTTTAAAAAACACACACATTTTTCTCCAATTTACTTGAAACAAATTATGAATAGAATTAAGTTACCTATCAAAAAATTTATTAAGCTCTTAATAGAGGTTTGGGAAAATAAATCAAATTGGGCTTCAATTCTAACGAGGGTTGAGATTCGACTCATTTTATAAGGTAAAAACTTAATTTCAAAATAAAAATAATAAATTAAAAGGTTTTTTTTAATATACATGTATGTGTATAGTATATTTCCATAAATTTCGTCAAGGAGATAGCATTCAAGTTGCCAACAAGAACTTCAATCACTTATTTCATTGGACTATTGGCATTCTATATAAGGACTCGTATAAATCATCATAAAAAAGAGAGTATATAATTAATCTAATTTTATCTAATTCCAGACAATTTTCATGCATACAACATAGGAGTGATTCACAGCAGTCTACGTAGCATGCCTTATCATCATTAAAAATTTATATATGAAGGTTAATCTGAGTCAGTGATCCCCAAATACACATATATGTTAAGATCATTCAAGTTTTGTCTGGTCACTGAAAACATTATTGTAAAGGATCTATGTTGAAATGACTTGACCTGAAACCTTGTCATCAAATGGTGTAAGGCTGTTAGGACTTGGCGATATATATTTCAGTACCTTGTTTATCAAACATATCTTCAACTCGAGACAATAATATCTTTTGTCTTTTCTTTTCCAAATGTACGTTTATAAATGATCGGCCTCTATTTTTTCGACGTTATTCATCTCTTATACTAAATTATGTGAAAGATAAGGTTCCATTAAATCCATAAATTTTTGAGGTCATTAAGCTTGTAATATGAGACAAAAAGGCAAAACATGTGTGAACAAAAGGGTATGTAACATAGAAAAACAAATTGGATCTGCAGATTCATATGTAATGTAATGTAATGATTGCTTCTTCTTTTTCTCAACTAGGTAACCTGAATATAGATATTGAAAACATACACACAGGTATTACTGCTACATATTTTAATAATATTTATCTGGATGTGTTTTGGACTATTGGTTCATTACATATGGATGGTAAAAAATTAGGAAAGATGAAGGAAAAGGGATGGGTCAAGTTGGCAAAAAGGTGTGGGGACTGAATTGGGGGGCAGCAACAGCCAGCAGTGTCGCTAGCCTGTAGAAGGCATTTGATGGGTTTTTGGCGATACATATTGAGAGCAAGATATGTATCCATTCCGTTCCATGCAGATCTACAACCCCATCTCTTTGTATCTGCAAAATCTGGCCCTTACACCGCTCATCATTTTCCTTCCTAGTATCTTCCAGGACTGCATATGTCTGTGCAAATCAATCATGCTTTCACCGCTACCTAGCTATGGCCGCCTTTTTGCACTCTTAATTTGTTTATGGGTTCATTATTTTGTACATTTTCTGCTTTGTTTGTTTATCAAAGATTACTAATTAAAACCCAATCTAAACAAAACCCTAAATACAAAAATGTAAATGGCTTAATTCAGTGCTTTTTTATATAAAAAAATCTATATTTAGCGGTAGACACATAAGTCAACTCATAAGAGCTTTAAATTAATGTTAACCTAAAAGATGAAAACAGAACAACACAAGCTACAAATAGAAAAAACTTAACTGATATATTGTACTTTCAATCCTTTTGATTTATAACAAACAAAATTATAAATATAAAAAATCCAAATTTAATTTTGAGGTACCAATTTTTATTTAACATATAAATTCAAACTTTTGTTTTATGTCTATTTTACGGACCATGTTCAGGATCATTTCTACTAATAATATCATTTTCAAAACTTGAACTTACATCTCCCATTGAGAATGTAATATGCATTTATAAATCTTAACTTGTTTAGTATAATTATTATAACAATTTGAAACACTTAAAATTTTGAGATTATTCAATCATAATATATAAAAAAAACATATATATATATATAATCAACATGCTCTCAATATATGGAGCCAAGCTGACTCCCATGGCATCTATAGTACTCCAACTTTTATTTTTTGGAAAAAATTATGTTTGATAATATATGATAAAAGGATATAAAATATTCCAAAACCTTAGCCATACCTGAAAAATTTTCGAAGAAGAAGAAGAAGATATACTCGTATATATTCGACAGTCGACACCCTCATCCGAAGCTGAATGGTACATTATCTGATAATCATCTATTTACTGCTACAGAGATGCAAGCAAACTTGACACTGTATATATCAATAAAGCAACCAAATGGTGGTGAGAATTGTTCATGTACCTTTTTTCTTCTTCTTATTATTATTATTGTCTTCTCAGATGAAAAAAAAATATGATGCAAATGAATGAAGGAGGATAAATTAGTTACTTCATTCGTAAGTATCAATTTTCTTTTTAAATTAACGAAATATTCACTATTTTTTAAAACATTAAAGTGAGCCTTATTAAATAATTTTTTTATTAGTAATTTTCTTTTACGAAAAATAAGTGTTATTTTAAAAATGTTTTAGAGAGGCGAAGTGATGAAAGGTTATTGCAGGTAGGGTTTTAATTTATTTTGGCATCATATACTGGTGATGAGCAGTACCATTCAAACCTCTTTTTAGCTTTGGCTTGTTTATCTTGTTTTTTGTTTGGGTGAAATGAAGTCACGTGAAGGCCTCTCAAGCCTCTTCTTTAATCTCCCTCACATCCTTAGTATATAACTCCCCCTTTAACACTAATATTAACCTCCATTTCCCCATATATCCCCATTCATGGTTCTTGCTTTAATTAATTACTCCACAATTTTCTTTCATCTTAAGATCTTCCTTTGCCAATGACACCGCTCTATGATCTCAACTCACCACCCTCTCCCTTTCCCCTAGAGGATCTAAAACACCACCACCACCACCATCTTCAGCTTTTTCTGTCACTCCCCCAACATACTGCTTCTTCTTCATCTGCTCATCATCCTACTTTCTTTAGCAGTACTGATGCTGCTGCCACTCATAAACCTCAAGAACCAAAACCCTATGATCTCAAGGTAATATATAATGTTCTTCATAGTTATATATGTCCATATGGTAAACTCATGTTTCTGCTTTATTATTAACTGATGATCTTTGATTAATATCTTGATTTATGTATGTATTTTATGTGGATGTAAATGTTTTGAAATTATATTATCTATGGTTTTTGTAAATATAGGTCAATAATTACGTGAGTCATGATGGAGGAGGTGGATCAAGCGATATTCAACAGGCGATAAGCTCATCGTCATCATTACTTGAGTCTGCTGCGGTGGATTTATCCTTAAGTAGAAAAAGAAAAGATGATGGAGATGATTATGAGAGTGTAAGTGATCGTAATAATGGATCATCAGTGGAACTGAAATGGATGTCTTCTAAGATGAGATTAACGAAAAAGATGATGATGAACTCCAATTGCAGTGGTCCTCCTCCATTACCACATAATAAAGCAGCAGTGAATGACAGTAAATATCAATATCCGATTCAGGATAGCGATGAAAAAAATTATTTCAGTAAAACTAATAACACCATTAGAGTCTGCTCCGACTGCAACACAACCACGACGCCTCTTTGGAGAAGTGGGCCTCGAGGTCCCAAGGTACGTAAAATGTCTATTTACCCTATACTTGCGTTGTTTAACTCAGTAAATTATAAACGTGCAAGGTTACTAATATTGAAAACTTGGGGCAGTCTCTTTGCAATGCTTGTGGGATTCGGCAAAGGAAGGCAAGACGAGCCCTGGAAGCAGCGGCGGCAAATGGAGAGACTGTTGCAGCATCGATGAAGATTAGGGTACACCACAACAAGAAGGAAATAAAGAAATCACGTACTGTTGGACAATATAAGAAAGAGTTGAAGAGTAAATCAGGCAATACCTGTCTTCATCATCATCAGAAGAAGAGGAAGCTTTGTTTTAAGGAAATTACTCTAAGTTTGAGCAAGAATTCAGGTTTGCAGCGTGTGTTTCCTCAAGATGTGGAAGACGCTGCAATCCTCCTAATGGAGCTATCTTGTGGCCTTTTTTGTTAGAAATCAAACCCACTCCAAGCATAATCTAGAAGCATGAGACGTGGAGCAATTTTGTGCCATGCAAAGTGCTGAAATTTTAGCCATACAAAGTGCTCCATTATTGAGATGTTTTGTGGCTGGAAATTAAGTGGATTAATAGCCACATTTGTTGTCACTTTATCAGCCTATAAATAGAGGCTTGAACTTGTGTTGTAATGAAGAAAAATGAGAAGAAAAAAGAAATAAGAGAAGCAACGTGAGTGAGAGTGAGAAGGTTAGCAAACCTTGAGTGAGTTAAAATCTAGCAGCAGCTAGACTATCTAGTCATTGAGAAAATATTTGTAATCTTCGTATTGTAATATATTGAGTGTGTAATAAAAAGTAAATTTTCGGCCCATCACGTTTCCAACAAGTGGCATCAGAGCTACGGTTCGGAGCTTGGTTCGGAGTTCGGTTCGTGTCCGGTTCGTGTCCAGTTCGGAGTACCTTTGGTGTTCATCTAACAAGTCGATATGGGCGACGTAATTCAGCTACAAGTTCCACAATTGACGAAGACAAATTATGGAAATTGGAGCATTCGAATGAAGGCTTTGCTCGGTTCGCAAGATTGTTGGGAGATCGTTGAAAAAGGATACATCGAGCCCGGAGATGCCGCTACAGAAGCAGCTTTATCAAATGACGCTAAGAAGGCGTTACGAGAAGTACGAAAGAAGGATCAAAAGGCCTTGAATAGTATCTTTCAAGGTATGGATGAATCAACCTTCGAGAAAATATCAGATGTGAAGAACGCGAAGAATGCATGGGAGATTTTGCAAAAATCATTTCAAGGTGTAGAAAAAGCTAAAAAGGTACGCCTTCAGTCACTTAGAGCTGAATTTGAAATGTTAAAAATGAAGAGCTCCGAGAATATCGATGACTATGCCAATCGTGTAAAATCGGTGGTAAATGAAATGAAACGAAATGGAGAAACTCTTGACGAGGTAAGAGTGATGGAGAAAATTCTACGGTCACTCACACGCAAATTCGAGTACGTAGTCGTTGCCATCGAAGAATCAAAAGATTTGTCAAAGATGTCGCTCGAAGAACTTGTGGGTTCTCTGCAAGCCCATGAGCAAAAGATGAAACTAAATGAAGATAGTGAAAATCTTGATCAAGCCTTGCATAGCAAGTTGTCCGTCGACGACGGAGAAACAAGTAATAACTTTAGCCAAGGAAAAGGAAACCGCAGAGGATACCGTGGAGGCTACCGTGGTGGAAACAGAGGAGGAAGAGGATCACGAGGACGTGGAAATCAATCATATGGGAGATATCAAGAAAATAAAGATTATCAAACATCCAACCGTGGACGTGGATCTAGAGGTCGTGGCCAAGGCAGATTTCAAGAAAATAAATCTCAGGTACAATGCTACAACTGTAACAAGTATGGACATTTCAGTTACGAGTGCAGATCAACACACAAAGTGGATGAAAGAAACCATGTAGCAGTCGCAGCAGAAGGCAACGAAAAAGTGGAATCAAGTGTCTTTCTCACTTACGGAGAAAATGAAGATCGCAAGAGAAGTGTGTGGTATCTCGACAACGGTGCAAGCAACCACATGTGTGGAAGAAAGGAGCTGTTCACAGAATTAGATGAAACAGTTCATGGACAAATAACTTTTGGAGACAACTCACATGCAGAAATCAAAGGAAAGGGCAAGGTTGTTATAACACAAAGGAATGGAGAGAAGAAGTACATCTCAGACGTTTACTACGTACCAGCTTTGAAGAGCAACCTGATCAGTCTTGGTCAACTCCTAGAAAAAGGATATGAAGTTCATATGAAAGACCGCTCACTCGCCATCAGGAACAAAAGTGGAGAATTAGTTGTTCGAGTTGATATGACGCGAAATCGTCTTTTCACCCTCGACATCGAGTCTGGAGAAGTAAAATGCATGAAGACGGATCTGAAGAATGAATCATGGTTGTGGCACTTAAGGTACGGACATCTCGGATTTTCTGGCTTGAAGCTGTTGTCGAAGACAAATATGGTGAATGGATTACCAAGTATTAATCATCCAGATCAACTGTGTGAAGCCTGTGTCAAAGGAAAGCAGCATAGGCAGAAATTTGAAGTAGGAAAATCTCGAAGAGCTAGAAGACCATTGGAAATTGTACACACCGACATATCTGGTCCGTACGACATTGAATCACTCGGTGGAAACAGGTACTACCTAACTTTTATTGATGATTATAGCAGAAAATGTTGGGTTTATTTTCTCAAAGAAAAATCGGAAGCCCTAGAAAAATTCAAGGAGTTCAAAGCAATGGTGGAAAAACAGAGTGGTCGATATTTGAAGATACTCAGATCCGATAGAGGAGGCGAGTATACTGCAAAGCTTTATGAAAGTTTCTGCAAGGATCATGGAATCATTCATCAGTTAACAGCCAGACGCACTCCACAACAAAACGGAGTTGCAGAAAGGAAGAATCAGACAATTCTGGATATGGCAAGAAGCATGATAAAAGGTAAACACCTTCCGAGAACTTTCTGGGCTGAAGCCGTTGAATGCGCAGTTTATCTGTTGAATCAATGTCCAACAAAAAGTGTAAGACACAAGACACCAGAAGAAGCATGGAGCGGTCACAAGCCAAGAGTTGGACACCTCAAAATTTTTGGATGCATTGCATATGCACACGTTCCTGAGCAACAGAGGAAAAAGCTTGACGATAGAGGAGAGAAGTGTATCTTTATAGGCTATGACAAAAGAAGTAAGGCCTACAGACTTTATAATCCTCTTACTAAGAAATTGATTATCTCAAGAGATGTCGAGTTCGATGAAGCGGATTACTGGAGATGGAGTGAAGAAGAAAAGAAAGTGGAATGATTATTTTTCAACGAAGACGACAATGATGTCATCAACCAAGAAGAACAAGGCGATGATCAAAGTCCTGGTACAACAGCCCCTTCGTCACCAACCAGCAGCAGCGGAAGCAGCAGCTCAGATGAAGCACCCACAAGAACACGGAGTCTCAACGACATCTACAATTCTACGGAACCTGTAGAGACGCAGTTCGATTATTCACTATTCTGTCTAATGACAGAATGTGATCCAGTGACATACGAAGAAGCAATTGAAGACAATAAATGGAAGAAGGCCATGGACGAGGAGATTGCTGCAATAAGAAGGAATGACACGTGGGAGCTAATAAGTCTGCCAGAAGGACATAGCCCGATTGGTGTCAAGTGGGTGTACAAGACGAAGACCAACAAAGAAGGAAAAGTAGAGAAATACAAGGCAAGACTAGTCGCCAAAGGCTACAAGCAAAGACAAGGAGTGGACTATGATGAAATATTTGCTTCAGTCGCAAGAATAGACACAATTAGGCTTCTCATAGCGGTCGCAGCACAATACAAATGGAAAATCTATCAGATGGACGTCAAGTCTGCATTCCTGAATGGCTACTTGGAGGAGGAAGTCTACATAGAACAACCACCTGGATATAGCATACAAGGAAAGGAGGACAAAGTCTACCGATTGAAGAAAGCTTTGTATGGATTGAAGCAAGCCCCAAGAGCATGGAACACAAGGATCGACGAGTACTTCCGAAGAAATGGATTCATCAAAAGCCCGCACGAGCACACCCTGTACACAAAGAAGAATGGATATGGAGATATCATGATCGTATGCCTATATGTGGATGACATGATCTTCACCGGAAACAATCCAGGTATGTCTGATGATTTCAAGAAAGCTATGACTAAAGAATTTGAAATGACAGATATCGGTGAGATGTCATACTTTCTTGGAGTCGAGGTGAAACAAATGCAAGATGGAATTTTTGTCTCTCAAAAGAAGTATGCGGAGCAGATTTTGAACAAGTTCAAAATGAAGGATTGCAAGCCAGTAGTCACGCCAGCTGATCCAGGGATGAAGCTAAGTGTTGATTCGACAAGGGAGTCGATAAATCCGACGTTGTTTAAAAGTCTCGTTGGAAGTTTAAGGTATTTGACAATCACACGACCAGATATTACATATGCAGTAGGATTGGTGAGCAGATTCATGGAGAAGCCGAAGCAAGACCACTTAATTGCCGCAAAAAGAATTTTGAGATATATCAAAGGTACGATGAACCATGGTTTATTCTATACCCACTCACAAGATTCAAAATTAGTTGGCTACTCAAATAGCGATTATGGGGGAGACTTGGATGATCGGAAAAGCACTTCCGGATATGCATTCCACATCAGTTCCGCAGTTTTTTCATGGTCGTCAAAGAAGCAACAAACAATTGCTCTCTCAACATGTGAAGCAGAGTATATGGCCGCAGCAACTTGTACATGCCAAGCAATGTGGTTGAAGAATATTTTGGGAGAAATAGGTGTTTCAAATGAAGGTCCAATTACCATCTACGTTGACAACAAATCCGCTATATCACTTGCCAAGAATCCGGTGTCGCACAGCCGAAGCAAGCACATCGATACGAAGTATCATTTTATCCGAGAGCAAGTGAAAAACAAAAACGTGGAGTTGGTCCATTGCAGGACAGAAGATCAACTGGCAGATATTTTCACAAAGCCGTTGAAAGTGGAGACATTCAACAAATTCAAAGAGAAGCTCGGTATGAAAGTTGGGTTTGAGGGGGGAGTGTTAGAAATCAAACCCACTCCAAGCATAATCTAGAAGCATGAGACGTGGAGCAATTTTGTGCCATGCAAAGTGCTGAAATTTTAGCCATACAAAGTGCTCCATTATTGAGATGTTTTGTGGCTGGAAATTAAGTGGATTAATAGCCACATTTGTTGTCACTTTATCAGCCTATAAATAGAGGCTTGAACTTGTGTTGTAATGAAGAAAAATGAGAAGAAAAAAGAAATAAGAGAAGCAACGTGAGTGAGAGTGAGAAGGTTAGCAAACCTTGAGTGAGTTAAAATCTAGCAGCAGCTAGACTATCTAGTCATTGAGAAAATATTTGTAATCTTCGTATTGTAATATATTGAGTGTGTAATAAAAAGTAAATTTTCGGCCCATCACGTTTCCAACATTTTTCACACTTGAGATACTTACTATTAATATTATTATTATTATTATCATTTTAACGGGTACACGGCGGTTGACGGCATCGTTAGCGAGTTTGCAGGTTATCTTGTGACTTTTTTCACTAATAAATTTTGTAGCTTTTATGACAGATTTGAAGTGTATGTACCCAAGTTGTATGAATTTATAAATGTTTTCTGAGAATTGAATCTCAGCTTGTTGGGAGAGGTAATTGAGATCTCCGACCAGTTTAATTAATTCAAAGATGGTGTTGATTAAGTGAAATTAGGGTAGCGGCCCTCCATGTGCTTTACATGGATTTGGAAACGTACAACAAAATTTAAAAAGGTTGTCAATAGTTTGGGTTCCAACTTATTTTTTCAAGCCATACCAAAATGTTAAGAATATCTCTGGCTATTGATTTTTTTAAACCAAATTATTCTATGAATTACGGAATACAAATCTCCCATCCCTTCTTTGTGCCGCCCACCAACAAAAAATCTTCCATTTATTTAACGTCAGCGCAAAGAGAGACTGGCATGTGCAGTTTTCATTTTGAAGAGATTAATGATGAAATAGAAGTCATCAGAGATTGTTTTTTTGTATAGATGAAAATCATTCCTAGAAGTAAATAATATTTCAAAGGCGTTATAGGTTTCTTTTTTTAGGATATATTGCTCTCATTGGAGCAGTATTTTGTTGTTGCTAAGCAAATTTTATATTATTGTGTTATGTAAATGATCATAGGTCATGAAGCAACATCATGTTTAATTGTGTTGTATGCAATGTAACTGTAGTAAAAAAAAAAAAACCTTTCCATGCTATTACTTGCGGTGGAAAATAAGTGAATAAAGAAAAAAAAAAACTTATGATAGATTTTTTTTTTAATCTAACAAAAAGTTTTCGGTAAATATGAGAAAAATATGAAATTTTTAATAGTGCAGACTCTGGCATAAACAAATTCTTTTTTAGGGAAATCCTTAATTTTTGAGAATTATCGTTAGGATTAAATAAAATTATTTAACGTGTTAAATTTGTTTTGGTGGGGGCATACGTAGCACAAACAAGGTATCAGACATTTTTATTTATAAATTACTGTACAAGTATTATGGAAATCATTTTACTAGGAGTTAGATTATTTTTTTATCTTTTTTTTATTAATGAGTAAATTAATTTTTATATATTAAATTAAAGAGCAATATGGTCATTGTGGTAAAGATTTTTTCTAATTCTACAGTTAAAGATTGGCCCCAATACGTCATAATGAAATACATGTAGCCTGTCACGTTTAATTGTTTGATTATTCTCAACCACGTCAATTTTAATAGTAGAAATTATTAGTTTGCTCTTCAATATAATATACAATAATTAATTTGTTCATTTTTTTTAAAGTAAAATGGACAAAATGCAATCTGACTCTTGATATTGGAGCCTCCATGATACTTTTAATTATGAATTGCTTCAATTTTTTAAAAATTTATATATAGACACCATAATCTTAACAATGGATTACTATAGATTTTTGGCATAAAGATAAATTTAGTTCCTAATGTTTACTTATTTTGTCATTTTTGTCCTTTTTCTTTGGGTCATTTTGGCCCTCAACTTTTAAATTTTAGTCAAATTCCTTACTTTTTGACAGAAAAATTGCCTAAATTGTTAAATTTTTAATGATATTGATGTGGCATCTTACATATACTTCATTATGGATAACTTTTCCAAAAGTTTTTATGAAGTTTGTTGAATTTTTAAATAATTTTTACTAAATTTTTATGAATTCTAGGTGGCCACATCAATGCCATTAAAATTTTAACAATTGAGTTAGTTTGTCTATAGAAAAGCAAGCAATTTGACTAAATTTTAAAAATTGAAAGTCAAAAAAAGAACCACAATGACACTAAATTTATCTTTATACCTAAACTTTTTTATGACAATCTATGTTTAGATTTTCTTTTTAATACTAAAATATTACTAAGGGAAAAAATACCATTAATTATAAAATTTTTATTAATTTATAAGAGCTATGTTGATATGATTTCAATATTTAAAATAATTTGAATCCTAGTATTGAATTTATAGGTGAAGGGTGTTCAAGACATGAGATTGATTTATAGGCATAGTTTGTGTGAAAGTTTAATAATATGCTGAACTTGAATGATATAAAAAAAATTAAATATTCTTTAGAATTTATTTTAATTCTATTTCAAAACTTTTTGTCTGAGCTTCGATCTTTAAAACTTTTTGATTTTTGCACATGTAAACTAAATAGTTAGGAGGTAATGCGGATCAATTAAGTAAAAAATTTGAGTGTTTCTTTTATTTACTATTTAATTTAATTTAATTAGAATTAAAATAATTATTCAATAATAATTTTTTTATAAAAAAATTAATTTAACTTAAATAACACATGTAAAAAATGTAGACTTTATACTGTAGTATCAAATATTAAAATACAAAAGCATTTTTTCATGAGATTTTTTAAAAAAAACAATAATAAATTAATCTTAAAATTTTCTAGTCATTACTAATTTACTTTACATATTATTTTTATCAATTAAAGAGAGAGAAAGAAAAAAATTATATTTAAAACCGTATCAAATTTAAGCAATTAAGTAAGTGTTCACCCAATTTAAATAAGTATTGCATATAAATGTAAACACACATATGAATATATTTAAACTTTTGGTTTTATATTTATATTGTAATAAGTGTCACTTATAACATTAAATTATTAGTAAGTATGCATTCTGGTTACTCAACTTTAAAAATTTATAAATTTGTCACTATTTAAAATTTTTTATTTAAGTCATTGAATTATTTGAAAGTTTTTGTTCAAGTTATTGGATTATTAAGTCTTTTTTCTAAAAGTCTGACTAACTAGCTTTAATGAGCGATTCAACGATTGGTACAGTGAATCAATATCTATTGATAAGTAAAATAACATAGCTTAGATTCAAGTCGATCTGATGGTCAATTTCAAAGATCAAATAATAAAGTTATTTAAATTTTAGTTCGTAGATTCGTGATGTTGAAAGTTGTTTCATGAAAATAAACTGAACCATAGAAGAGGATGGTAAAAAAAGCAAAATTGGTGTAGATAGTGCTAACAGAGAAAGCTATACAACAATGATTTTAACAATCAAATAACTTAAATTAAACTTTCGAATAATTTAATATTTATTTTGTAATTTTTAAAAATTGAGTAATGAAAACTTAAAAGTTACTTGTATGTAGTTTATTAAAAAAAAAAAGAGCAGAAAAAACGAGAAAGAATATATGAAAATGGATGTGAATCAATTTAGATAGATTGGGCATTTCCTTTTCACATACATTGATTGATTGTGTGGCGGGTATGATATATCTTCAACCCAATCATTCTCGCTATCGCTAGCCTCCCCATCTTCTCAAATTTCCATAAAATTTGGTTATTTAATGAGGCGATGAGGCCCTAAAGTTCCCCTTCCAACATCAATGGAGATTTAAAAAAGGGAAATTAATTAAAAGTGAAAATTATTTAAGATATCTTTCCCATGTTTCAGCAGCAAAGCCCAACAACCCCATTGTTTCTTCAAAACAGGAATAATATCTACTATATATAGATAGTATTACAATCAATTAATCTTTATTTTTCCTATTTTTTGGGCATGTGTAGTTTTAATCTCCGGGTCTTATCTAAACCCAGGAAACTAAAAAAATCTCAAATAAAAAATTTTTATTTGTGGGTTTTATTTCAGTAAGGAGGATGAAATATTGTGATCCATTGAATCCCAATCTGTTTTCCTGCATTTACTTCCATTCATTTTGTTTTGAGGATTTTGTCATGTCTTTCATTTGCAGAGTGTCATATATATTTTATCCTTAAATAATAATAATAATAATCTCTGTTTTCCCACTTAGGTGTAGAGTCACCCACCACCCACCCCTCATCACTCACCCTACTTTGAAGCCCACAAATTTCTTTATTTTTCTCATAAAAATTAAAACTTGATAATAATTTGTAGATATTCATTTATAATTTGAATGCAACCATACAAATATTTTCAATATATATGTATATATATTACTAACAAAGAGTCCACCAACCTTCTTCCTCCAACAACTCATGTTTAACAAAAAAAAAAGAACAAACCTTTAGCCTCTTTTTTTTTCCTTTAACAACCCAAGTTTCTATTTTTCTTCTTTGCATTTCCATTACTAAACCTTGTAAAAGAACAAAGAAATAAAACTCTTTGATGGAGCGCGCAAGGAAGGTGGCTAACAGGGCAATCCTGAAACGTTTGGTTAATGAATCCAAGCAATCACGCAATGGTGAAATGAGTTCTAGATCACCTGTTTCCTACACTCCATCAAGGTATGTGTCTTCATTGTCACCTTTTGGTTCCAAGAATCATAGCAGATCAGATTCATTAGGTGCTAGAAATGTGTCGAACAATGTCGGTTTTGGTGTTGGGTCACAAATTCGATCCATTTCTGTCGAGGCATTGAAATCAAGTGATACTTTTCCTCGCCGCCATAACTCTGCAACCCCTGAAGAGCAGACCAAGATGGCTGAGTCATGTGGGTTTGATAGCCTCGACGCTCTTATTGACGCAACCGTGCCTAAAGCTATACGTATTGATTCCATGAAGTTTTCCAAGTTTGATGGAGGATTAACTGAGAGCCAAATGATTGAACACATGAAAGATTTGGAATCAAAGAACAAGATTTTTAAGTCTTTTATTGGAATGGGTTATTATAACACTCATGTTCCTCCTGTGATTTTGAGGAATATAATGGAGAATCCAGCTTGGTACACTCAATACACTCCTTACCAGGCTGAGATATCTCAAGGACGCCTTGAGTCTTTGCTTAATTTCCAAACTATGATTACGGATCTTACTGGATTGCCTATGTCAAATGCTTCGTTGCTTGATGAGGGAACTGCAGCTGCTGAGGCAATGGCCATGTGTAACAACATAGTGAAAGGAAAGAAGAAGACTTTTATTATTGCAAACAATTGTCATCCTCAGACAATTGATATTTGTAAGACAAGAGCTGATGGTTTTGATCTTAAAGTTGTTACTGCAGATCTTAAGGATATTGATTACAGCTCTGGTGATGTTTGTGGGGTTTTGGTTCAGTATCCGGGTACCGAGGGTGAGATTTTGGACTATGGGGAGTTCATTAAGAACGCTCATGCACAGGGTGTTAAGGTTGTCATGGCAACTGATTTGTTAGCATTGATAATGTTGAAGCCCCCCGGTGAACTTGGAGCAGATATAGTTGTTGGCTCAGCACAGAGGTTCGGGGTGCCGATGGGGTACGGTGGCCCTCACGCTGCTTTTTTGGCTACTTCCCAAGAGTACAAGAGGATGATGCCAGGGCGAATTATTGGTGTTAGTGTCGATTCTTCAGGGAAGCCTGCTTTGCGTATGGCGATGCAAACGAGGGAGCAACATATTCGCAGGGACAAAGCTACTAGCAACATCTGCACAGCTCAAGTAAGATATTTTTGCTTTTTCCTATAGTAAACTCTTAAATGCTAAGCGTTAAAAGCTTTTTGTTTGATTTAAGTCGTCACTCATTAGTACTTTAGTGAATTGTATTTTCTTTGCGTTGTTTGATTTGATATCTTGCTCTATCTAGGCGTTACTAGCAAACATGGCTGCTATGTATGCTGTTTATCATGGACCAGAGGGCCTAAAAACCATTGCGCAACGTGTCCACGGTCTTGCTGGGGCATTTGCTGTGGGACTGAAAAAACTTGGAAACATTGAAGTCCAAGGTATTCCCTTCTTTGATACTGTGAAGGTTACATGTGCTGATGCCCACGCTATTGCTGATGCTGCTTACAAGAGTGAGATTAATTTGCGAGTTGTAGATGCCAAAACTGTGAGTCTGATTCCATTTATGATTTTATTTGGTCAAATATTATTATATATCACGAGATTACCGGGACTTCGGTTGCTTTTCAGATCACTGTTTCATTTGATGAAACAACTACCTTGGATGACTTGGACAAGCTTTTCAAAGTATTTGCTGGTGGCAAACCAGTGAGTGCTAATAATCTTTTCTATAGTTATAATGTTCACACTTATTTTTTGCCTATTGACTTAGAATCACCCTGAATCTCAACTTTCAGGTCTCATTCACTGCTGCATCTCTTGCACCAGAGGTTGGGAATGCAATTCCTTCTGGGCTATTAAGACAGAGTTCATATCTTACCCACCAAATATTTAACACGTACGGAACTTTCATGAAACGACGACCTACTTGTAGCTTACAAATCAAATGTGCCACTCTCACTATTATTTGTTATCTTTTCAGGTATCACACAGAACATGAGTTGCTTCGGTACCTTCACAAGTTACAATCAAAGGATCTCTCATTGTGTCATAGTATGATTCCATTGGGATCTTGTACGATGAAACTAAATGCGACAACTGAAATGATGCCCGTGACATGGCCTGGTTTCACTGACATCCACCCTTTTGCCCCTTCTGAACAGGCTCAGGGTTATCAGGCAAATATTCCTTTACCTAGAACTCCTTGATGCTTTAAAAGAAAATGTAGTAAAGAGTGAATTTTAAATCCTTAGTTTATTGATGAATTATGGTTTCTGGTTTATTAGGAAATGTTCAATAATTTGGGTGACCTGTTGTGTACTATCACTGGGTTTGACTCCTTCTCTTTGCAACCCAATGCTGGCGCTGCTGGCGAGTATGCCGGACTAATGGTTATCCGTGCATATCATAAGGTAAGTGACACTAACCAGCTTTTAATCCTCTTCACCAAAAGAAAAGGAATTCCTTTTATTAGTATAATGGTAGAATTGATTATGCTGATGCATACTCCGGATGAATACTGCAGTCAAGAGGAGACCATCACCGGAACGTGTGTATCATACCTGTTTCAGCACATGGGACAAATCCGGCTAGTGCTGCAATGTGCGGAATGAAAATCGTTCCTGTAGGAACTGATTCCAAGGGTAACATCAACATTGAAGAATTAAGGAAAGCTGCTGAAGCTAACAGGGACAAGTTATCTGCTCTCATGGTATGAATAATTACATAATTTACTGCACAATTCTTTTAAGGCCAGGCAATTGTTCATGCAAATCTAATTTTTAATTTCAATTTCAGGTCACTTATCCTTCAACCCATGGAGTGTATGAAGAAGGGATCGATGAGATATGTAGAATAATCCATGACAATGGAGGTCAAGTGTACATGGATGGGGCTAACATGAATGCCCAGGTCTTTTTTTTCTTCCAACTTATTTTAACACTTTTTACTTGTTCTACCTATATAATGTAAAGAAAACGTTTTTTCGGGTCACAGGTTGGTTTGACAAGTCCGGGTTTTATTGGAGCAGATGTTTGCCATCTGAATCTCCACAAAACCTTCTGCATTCCACATGGAGGTGGTGGACCTGGCATGGGACCTATTGGTGTCAAGAAGCATTTGGCACCCTTTTTGCCTTCACATCCAGTGGTATATACTCCCTGAGACATGCATATTATGGATATTTAAGCATCCCTATGAAACTGGATCGTTCACCTATTGTTACCAATGCTGATTTTCTATTATTCATGCTGTTAGGTATCAACTGGAGGTATCCCAGCCACTGACAAATCACACCCTCTTGGTACCATTTCTGCTGCACCTTGGGGCTCTGCACTTATCTTGCCGATATCATACACTTACATAGCCATGATGGGGTCAAAGGGACTGACTGACGCTTCAAAGATAGCTATTCTGAATGCAAACTACATGGCAAAACGGTTGGAGGTACCTACCTTTTTTTCCTTGGAACTATGTGCTTACAATCATCTCAGTCTTCACATTTATATCTCTTTTTGTGATTGATTTCGTGTTTCCAGAACTACTACCCCGTTCTTTTCCGTGGTGTCAATGGAACAGTTGCTCATGAATTCATTGTGGACTTAAGAGGATTTAAGGTAGTCAAAGTAGAATAGTTTTTCAACTTTCCACTCTTTTAGCCTTTTGTTTGTTTCCATGACTGATTGCAAGTCGCCATTGTTGCAGAACACCGCTGGAATAGAACCTGAAGATGTTGCTAAACGTCTTATGGACTATGGATTCCATGCTCCTACAATGTCATGGCCTGTTCCAGGCACACTCATGATTGAACCCACTGAAAGTGAAAGCAAGGTATATGATTCACCAAATATCTTTCCGCCTAACAACATCCGATATTCCTCCTCTCTCTCACACACGTCCGTGCTCACTATCTTCTACAGGCGGAGCTCGATAGGTTCTGTGATGCTCTCATCTCCATTAGGGAAGAAATTGCTCAGATTGAGAATGGAAAAGCTGATATCCACAACAATGTTCTGAAGGTGAAATGGCTCTTCAATACCCCATATTTTCTCTCTTTTCTTTCTTATATGACAATAAGCTAAGCATTATGCATAAAATATGCACATGCAGGGAGCTCCTCATCCACCATCTTTGCTCATGGGTGATGCATGGACAAAGCCATACACACGTGAATACGCCGCTTTCCCTGCTTCCTGGCTTCGTACTGCTAAGTTCTGGCCTACTACAGGTGTGTATGACACTATCATCATTACTTGCATTGTTGCTTTCTTTAGTATTTTCATCATCATGATATTGAAGCATCATATTGAGCATGAATCTGCATGCATGTTTATTCTTTAGCATGGTTAGTTATACTAACAACTTTACATTGGTGTATCAGGACGTGTTGACAATGTATATGGTGATCGCAACCTCATTTGCACCCTTCTCCCAGTGTCGCAGATGGTTGAAGAAGAGGCGGCAGCCAACGCGTAATCGTTGAATCTGTGTATCTCTGCAGCCCTTGATCTGATATACATCTATCACAAACATGGAAGTTGAAACCAACATCTTATTGTCCATCAGAAGAAGAAAAGGGAAACAGGAAAAATACCCACCGTCTCTTTCCGGCTCGTGTACATAAACTATCCACCATTTGCATATATGCTCTCAGCTACAGCTGTGACTTTTTTATACTTAATTATCTGCTTTAATAACAAATATTGTTGCTAATTGCAACTTAATCGCTGTAATTATCGTTGCTCTACTTTGTATCTCTTGGAAGTTGAACTTCAGTTTTATTCCAATAAAAATATTTCTAGCCGAGTAAAACACAAAACACAAGCACTTGTGTTTATATCAATCAAGAAATATCTTTTGTACAAGTAGAACTAAAATAATGGGTAATATGGCTTGGTTTATAGTTTTGTTTGTTGCTTTCGATATTTTATGACATCAATGAAATGTCTTAATTTTAGATCCCATTTTTTTTATAATTTGAGGTGGATGATATATTTTGGGAAGATATAATTCAGCTTTTTATCGATTAAATTTGTCATTAAATTGCTCATCTAAATATCAGAAATAACAAAAGTCATCTTTATTTCAACTATTTATTTGCAATAAATTAACATAAATCAATAGTACAAAGTTTTTTTTTGTATTTATTAATAATTTGATTAATTTTTTAAATTTTTTTATAAAGTACAATGATAAAATTTTAATAAATTAATATAAAATAATTTATTTTTATTTTTATAAAGTAAAGAGTTAAATATTTATAGATAGACTATGTCAACTGAGTTTTACTTTGGCTGATATCGATATTATTATCAATGTAAGAGGACGTAAGTGTGAGCGCATTGAAACATATTTGGAGAAGGAATATGGATAGTTTTAGGTTTTTTTTATAAAAAAATAATTAATTACACAAATAGAGCAAAAAACAAATTGATTACAAAAATTTTGGGTTCACTTGATATATTGGCGACAATCAATGATTTTTCCCTTCTTTTAAAAAAAATCTAACAAGAAAAGAAGAACCTGAAAAAGTGAAAAAAAAAGATATTTTTTTAATTGGTGTCCCTAATATATCAAGCTGCACCTCCTAATTAAATAAAAAAGATTTAATGGTGTAAAAAGTCTTTAAACTTTTTCAAAAAAGGTAATTAATTCTCTATTTTTTTTTACACTAAATTTGATATTTGAACTGTCAAAACTCTGTAAAATGATCTCTTGACCGACATTGACCATTAATTTTTAACGGTCAAGATGATGTGACAGATAAAATGGCCCATTGACGACGTTGACAGTTAGTTTTTAATGGTTAAGATGATATGACTTTAATGTCATCAACAGTACACATGGCATCTGAGGTGGCGTCTTAGTTGGCAAAAAAAATGGCAAAATTATTTGTCACATCATCTTGATTGTTAAAAATTAACGGTCAACATCGTCAATAGCATTTTACTGAGTTTTTGGTAGTTGAAGTGCCCAATTGAATGTAAAAAATAAATGGAAGTGCTTAATTACTTTTTCTGAAAAAATTCAATGACTTTTTACACCATTAAGCCAATAAAAAATCTCTTATTTTAGGGATTAAATGTAAGAAAAAAATTTAAAGCCTTAAATGTACGGAAAAGGCTATTGCCTTGGGGAACCACAAATTATTATTATTTTTTGCTATCATTTTTTTTAATTTATCGTTGTTAATGTATCAAGAGGCATAAAAAAATATATTTTTTTCACTTTTTCAATTTATTACCAATGTATCAAACGGTTTCTAAAACTATTATAACAAACCTTCTATTTTGTAAGTAATTTGTTCTCACCCTATTTTAATAATTAATTAAATTTTTAATATTTATTTTTATGAAAAATATAATTTTAAGTATTGTATAAAAAAATATAATAATTTTACCTATTATATTCATTCCTTGCTTAAAAAGAAAACCAAAACGGAGGAAAGTTAGAATTAGGAGTTTACTTAAAATGAGATTCAGCAAAATGACATATTTTCCAAAATCAAGAAAAGATAATGGATTTCCTTATTCAAACTTCTCTGCTTCAGTCAAAATCCAGTTGGCTATTTATGTTGTTTGCATTAGCACAGTTCATTGCCAGCTCTATTTATGTCCTGTGCAGAGATACTTGTGGCACAGTCAATGTCACTGCTACTCTGCTAGATTCTTGCCAGCTTTCCTTTTCCTTTTTGTGCATGGAAGAGATTAAAATAAAATAAATATTATGATTCCAATACCAATTCTGTTACGTTTTACCCATATTCTCAACCATTTTAAGGACTAGAAATGAATAAAAAATATTTTTTTGAAGTAAAAATATAATTTTTTTATTATATTAATTTATAATTTCATAAAAATTAAAGAAATTGTATAAATAATTTTGTATTTTTACCACTATCAACCTCTGCCTTTATGATAAAACTTAAATCTATTAATGATAAAATTTTCTATAACCTATTTCACATCATTACTTTTGAATTGTACCAGATTCTAATGGATAAACATAAAACCATAAACAGATGGATAGAAATGTTGGTAATAAGATTTACTTACAGGTTAGTTTACACTTCAATCTTTAGAACAGTGTTGCTTAGCCAAACATCAGCCTCTATTGATTTAGTAAATTTCTGTCAAAGTGGACAGTTGAAAATCTCAACTGCTAAAAATAACCAGACAAACAAGAAGGATAAAAAGCTTAGGTTTTAATCCACTACTCTTTTTCATTTTTTTTTGTCAATTAATAGTTTCTATTTAAAATTCTCATACTGTAAAAGAATATTTGACAATTTTATCCAAAGGTGTTCATAGTTGGATCGGGCCTAAGTAAGATATCAACACCTTTATGTTTGTTCAAGTTCGATTCAACCCGAGATATAAGTATAAAATTTTATTCAAATCCATCAGTATTTACAAAACACTAATCCAAACATAATTTAAGCCCGTTCATATTATTTTAATTTAATATTTTTTATTTATTAAACTTTTTTATATATTCATCTTAACATTATTTTAATGTTTATATTATAGTAGTATTATATGTTTAGCATATATTTATTTTTTTATACGTTATAAATTACATAGTATATAAAAATAATATAAATTATTATAAATTTAAAAATAAATCAAATTTGGTCTTAAATGTTTAGGCCTAAACTCAGTCCATATTTTAAATGAGTTTAATTTTTTTACTTAAACTCATTTGTTAAATTTAATATTTTTACTCAAATTATTTTAAATTTTAAGCAAACTTTTGAATTTAAACATGTATAGCAGTAATTAATTCATTAAAAAGTTTAACCAGGCACGTGTTGGGGTACTATAGGCTTAGTTAATTCTACCGTAATTGGACTTTGGAGGCAAAAAAAGCTTATCCATTATCCAGGAATTGGAACTGTACCGCTTAAAAAGGTTGTAATTTCAGAATATGGAAAGTTACCTTTAAGCTTGGGTGGGTGGTGGATGTTGGACTTTAATTCCCTATTTATGTCCTAAAATGTTTGTGTTCCCTTCTCACTTTTTGTAGACACCCCCAAAAGATAAAAATATATCAACTCTGAACCCTAAATTTATAAAAACGAAACCATAAACCCAATAAGTCATAAATTTAATTATGTTTGTGTAAATGAAACCATTGTTCTAATTATTATCTTCTAAATGTCTAATAAAAGAATTAGATTATGAGAAAAAAAGTATGAGTAAATTATACAAATATTTACTCAATTATACTCGCATTCCTATTTTGATCACTCTAAATTGATAAAAAAATAATGACGTGATTTTTTTCTAATTAGTATAATAATAGATTTAACATTAATATTTATTTATTTTATCGATTTCATCTTAATTTTAAACAACTCAATAAACTTAACCATTTATATCAATTTGAGTTATTTTAAACCCAAATAAAATACAAGTCTTTCTTTGTTCCCTCAATACTCATACCTCTTCAACCAAACAAGGGAAGATGGGATATGGGTACCTCTTCTTTCTTTGTTTTTTTTGGTATTTTTTTTCTTTTGCATTCCCCTGTTTTAAGTTGAAAAGTTTATAAATTTTTTGATTGTTTATGTAACTTCGAGATTTGGGTATTTATTGTATTGGCTTCAGAACCCCTTTGATAGGCACGAGCTTCTTCGGCAAGATGTTAAACAAGTATGACATCGGAAATCCAAGCTTTTTCACTTTAGTTTCATTTTTCTTCTATATATAGGTCTGGAAAACAACCATTACCTAGAACATCATCCAATAAACATAAAATGCTAGCAGGAGGTTGTTCAGAAGGCTGCAGTCCAAAACCATCATCAACTTGCAGTTTCGCCATTGTTGTCTGCAATTTTGTGGTGAATGAAGAACATTAGCGGCCTCCAAGGATTAAAACGAAATTTTGATCAATATGCAAGAAACGAATTTTCTGTGGTTGTGCTATTGGGTTTTTAGAGAGAGTTTAGAGGAAATATGGAATTATATTACAAACCTCAACGGTTAAATTTATTAAATTATTTAAAATTAGGATTAAATTGATAAAATGTATAAGTATTAAGAATTAAATATGTTAAGATATCAGTTAGAAAAAAGCTAAATAATTTTTAGTTATCAATTTAACCACAGGTGACCATAACAAAAATGAATATAAATGTTAATACCTAAATTGAAATTTTTTAAAATTAAGTGACTAAAACAAGAACTCGAGTATAATTAAATGACCATTTGTACAGTTTACCCATTATTTTTTAATTTACATAATTTTCTTATTTGGTTCCAATAAAATTTCATTCTTTCGAACAATAAAATCAAATTGTTAAAATATTATTGCGAAATCTTTAAATTAAATTACTGATAATTCGTAAAGTTAGGCATCAGAATAAGAAAAAAAAGATAATATGAAATAAAACATTATTATTTTTTAATAATTTAATGCCGTATAAATATTTTCATAAAATATAATTAGAACTTGTGCCATAATTTTTGGATTATCATCCTTTTTATTCAATTATGTTTTTTTTTATGTACATTACGAAGAGAAAAAAAATTATTGTTGTTGAAGGAAGAATTAATGGAATCTCCATTTTTCTAATCAATCGGCTCTGTTCATTGTACGTCTAAAATTTTTTATTATATTATTTTGGGTGTGAAATTTTTGATTATTTTCTAAATATTTACTTTTAAAAAATCAATAAGATACAAAATAGGTTAATATTTTTTAAAATGAGAGATGTTAAAATCGGTTGTATATATAAAAACCTAAATATAATAATTTCATGATTATTATACTGACACCAACTTAAATTAAAGATTTTACATGCATATATATATATTGGTTTTGGTTAAGGTATAAACAATTCATAGATGAATGGGTGTTTATCACTAAACTTAAACTGTTATTCAACCGTCTTCTACCAGGAAAAAACATTACCAATTTTTTTTGTTAAAAAAACAACTAAATAACAAATTAAGTTGTAGTATTATTGGTTAACGAATTTTCGAATTCTCAAATTTGAATTTCACAATTTTGTAATTATGAGAGGTGAATCTTTAATAATACGTATATTATGAATACATATTTCATAGATAAATCGTATTTAATTTTAGAGTCGTCATATTTTGTACCAATTTTTTTAGTAAATAAAATCAGCACTAATTGATTACATTAATTAATTTAAAGTCAAAAGTCCATAATATATTTTTAAATTAATTCGTGCATAGCTTGAGGAGGTTCAAAGAATACCTGAATATTTGTGAATCGTATAACAATATGCTTGACCATAAAATTTGTAACTACATTGTAAATTCTAGAAATATAACGTATATATACTTTCCAATTTCTCTGTACCAACTTATGAATGGCAGATAATTCTACAATATAACAATCAATAGATTTACCAGCTCAAATTAATTCCATTAATAGAGCATTATCAAATTCCAGCTTAACTTGTCGATAACCTTTGTCCTAAGCTAGTTGAAACCCTTGTAACATTAACCTCACTTCGATCTTGAAGACTTCATCTTTCCCTAATGTCATTGAACAATCTCATAACTAATTACAATCGACATCTCTAATTTAATTATGCATTATAATTATTCATATATATGTGAGTATATTATATTTGTAACAGCAAAACCGAAAAAAGAGTTGCATATTCTTTTTTTTTTCTAATAGAGAATCATTATAAAATGGGTTATAAATTAGAAAGTAAAAAAAATTCACTATAAATTTAATATTTGTTAAATAAAAGCAGCAATTTTTTGTGTTTTTATTTAATTAATAATGATAATGATTTTTTTCTTTATTTAAATTGTAACGTGTGAGGGAATCACTCATAAATGAAAATTAAAAATAAATGAATTGTCGGCGTTATGGACAAAATTTCTTAGTTCTTAATTATCAGACATTTCCAATTCGAAAAACTAGCTAGATTTCACTAAAACTAATCAGACAATGTGAAATGACTCAAAATCTCTCTTTGATCATCGTACGGTTTTCTATTCTTCTGATTCTGGTTGTTTTCCAATCACAAAAAACTAGCTTGATTTCACTAGAAATCAATCAGACGGTGTGAAATTATTCAAGATAAGAGGTATGGCATGGAGCATGATTAGACCTTAAATTGTGGCAAAAATATTATACAAAAATAGTAATAGTAGTAGGAGAAGTACTTTTTTGAAGTCTACTATTTTTGTGTGTGTATTGGAGGGAATGAGTGAACGGTTAATTTAAAAGTCTTTCGAGTGGTAGCTTGACGGCGAAGAGTGCGCAGGTTAAGTGAATCTGCTTAGTACTGGGCGTAGGTTATTAGAAAGAGCAAAATCAAGAACCAAAAAGAAAAAAAGAAAACCAGTAAAAAGAAAATTTTATTTCTTACAAAGGAAAGAGGGGAATCGAAATTAAAAAAAAAAAAGAAAAAGAAAAGAAAGAGAAAGGAAAATAAAAGTCGCCGTTGATGTTCGATGCCGAAAATGAAGCATCTGTTGAGGAAACTCCACATCGGCAGTGGATTAAATGAGCAGCAACGATTGGCGGAGGCACAGCCCGTGATCAGCTCGATCCCGAGCCCGAGTCCGAGTCCTAACTCGAACTCGACGAGCGTAACGGGAATGGAAACGACGACTTCTTCTTCATCGTCTTGGGGTAGTTCGGGGACAATGGGGAGAATCGGGGCCGTTGAACCTGTCGTGGGAGATAGGACAGCTGGGGATGAGGTGGATTTTAGTTTATTAGAGGAAGAATTTCAGATGCAGTTGGCTTTGGCGATCAGTGCCTCGGATCCCGAGACGGTTCAGATCGACGCTGCTAAAAGGATTAGCCTCGCCGGAACCGATACCAATACCTTCTTTGAGTTCCTTTCGATTCGTTATTGGGTAATATAATTTTTCGTATTTCAATTTTTTGAAACATTCATTTTTATAATTAGGTTTTTTCGAAATTGCATTTCCTCTTTGAATCAGTAGTAATTGACAAATTCATTGTCCAAAAAAAGTATTAATGGCCACTTTGTGTTTATGTCCCCCCTTAATCTGATTATTACCAGGTTTCAATATTTCTGTACCTTTTTGTCATTTGGATTTTGAATAATTTTGTGAATTGATATTGGTATTTCTTTTTTCCTTTTGAATTCCGATTGCATTTCATGCTTACTCATTACATATTACTAGTATATTTATTAATGTATCATCATATATGAGGACTTTTCACCTGCGGATCTCATTTTTCGACTTCCTATTTCATGTGTTAATTTTGGAAAGCTCTTATCTTTGATGCCATTCTTATTAACCAAGGGTTGATTGGGAGAAAAAAAAATACTTGATATCTTTCTTTTATTGTTTTTGTTTATAAATGCTTTTGATTTGCATGTCAAGCTCAATTAATTTAAGTTTTGCAATATATAGAAATTGGTACATCCTTATTGGTTTTATTCATTTTCTATGGTAACTTATCATCTTAAACTTCGTGGAGTTATGCTTTGCACTGGCCAGCAATAGGTTGTGTTTCAATTATATGACAAATTTACTTTATTATATAGTAATGACAATTTTTTTTTTAAAAATATGAATAGTTCCTACATAATGCCAAAGTCCTTTTTAACCATAGCTAGTTGGAATGGGAAGCCTTTTTCCTTATTCTTGTTTGCCATAAACTTTACATGTATGTTTGTATGAGAAGTTATATGTTTGTATGAGAAGCACTTGTTATTGGTTCAGTTATTATGGTGGTGTGTTGTGTAGTAAATACCACTATGGGTATGAATACTAATTGATGTTAGTTTTCATTATGGGTTTTTCTATTGAACTAATTTTGAAATCAATCGATTTTCCTCCTTTAGTTTACTTTATAAATGATGTACATGCTTTTATTGTTGTCTTTTGTAAGACAAGTTCTAGAATTCATTAGTTAATATATATCCTATTTCTTCTGAGAAAAAGAATCCTAATTTCTATTTTGTGTCATTTGCAGAATTATAATGTTGTAAACTATAATGAAAAAATTGTGGATGGATTTTATGACGTGTATGGCATTGCCTCAACTCTGGGTGCACAAGGGAAAATGCCTTCTTTGGTTGATCTTCGAGCGGTATCAGTTTTAGATAATGTTGATTATCAAGTAATTTTGGTTAACCGGTTACTTGATCCTGAACTGCAAGAGCTTGAGAAAAGAGTATATAACATGTATGTGCAGTCTCGATCTTTTGGCCGCAGCCCAGTAGTAAGTGGCATGATTCAGAAAATTGCGGAAATGGTTGTTAATAGAATGGGTGGTCCTGTTGCTGATGCTGAAGAGATGTTGAGAATGTGGACTTCAAGAAGTTATGAGTTACAAAATTCTCTTAAAACCATCATTCTTCCACTTGGACGTCTTGATGTTGGACTTTCCCGCCACAGAGCCCTGCTTTTTAAGGTTGTAAAAACCCTTTACTCGTCTTATTTTCACAAGTTAAACTAGCTCAGGAAATTTTCATTTGATGACTACTTTTACACTGTGTTTTGCTAGTTGTAGTATCATTGTCACTTTTGTCTAATTTTACCATGCATGAAGAAGGAAGGTGTTTGGACTTCTTATAAGGAAATTGCTTTTTGCTTCTTGTTCTAGGTTCTAGCTGATAGAATTAATCTCCCGTGCATGCTGGTCAAAGGCAGCTATTACACTGGTACTGATGATGGAGCTGTGAACTTGGTTAGAATCAACAATGGAAGGTATTTTCCTCCAGCTCTGATCTGCAAATTCTTCTATCCTTGATTTTGGTAGGGCTTAGCATTTCTACAGTTTGTCCATATTAGCTTCTATTTTCTTAAGTTGGTCCCTCACCATGGTATCATACCAATTTTGTATTGGCACATTGCTGATGCAATTAATTATCAGAAAAAAATGCAGTGAGTATATTATTGATCTGATGGGTGCTCCTGGGACGCTAATTCCTGCTGAAGTACCAAGCTGTCACCTCCTAAATTCTGCACTAGGTGTAAGGGGCTTTACTGATCTTACTGAAGCCTCTCGAGGTTCACGTTTGCTGCTTGACCAAGGAATTGAAAATATGGCAGTTTCAGCCACTCTAGATACAAGCTCTAAAGCTGGTGCCTTGAGGTCAGTGGAATTTGTCAGCAGTCAGACAAATAAAGATGAGAGGAACTTTGCTGGAAGAGCTGTCTCTGAGAGATCTGAACAGGACTTAGGGAAGCTTCTTCCCTCGGCACCTAAATCCAGTGAATGTGTTTCTGCCATTCATGACAAACCATCTGCAGCTCAAAAGAGGAAGGTTAAAAATGTGTCTAAGTATGTTATTAGCGCAGCAAAGGACCCAGAATTTGCTCAGAAATTACATGCTGTTCTGTTGGAGAGTGGTGCATCACCACCTCCAGATTTGTTCATGGATATTAATTCACAGGACCTTGGTGAACAATGCATGTCCGACCAAGTAGTGAAAGGGACAAATGTAGATGTAGCTTCTAGCTGCCATTCAAATAAATTGTCAACCAATGAGCTCTCTCTTGTGTCATCTGGAATGGAGACTTCAGAAAATACTAACTTCACTCTTAGACAAAAGCAAATGGCTGAACGTCAAAGAGAGTTGGAATTGAATGCCGTAAAAACTAATGTTGCATCTTCCTCTGATGCTTCAAAAGAGGGACTTCTTGTTGGTTATACAACTAATGATTGGATACAAATTCACGAGCCCTCCTGCTCCTCTGATGAGTTCTGCCAAATACAACCAGAAAATGTCTTGATCACGGATGAGAAACTAATACAAAGGACTTCTAATTTGGATTTCTGTAAAGAATCTGCATTAGAAGGGATAGAAACTGCAGGTAGTGACTGGCATCTGGTTGGCAATGATCACAGTGAGAAGATTTATCCTATGCCAAGGGAGGTTTCTGAATGGGAAATTCCATGGGAGGATCTTCAAATTGGTGAACGCATTGGTATTGGTAAGGCCTCACAATCACCCAATTAATCTTATTCATTTTTATTCGTGTCTGGCACACTTTCCATTTTTCTTTCAAGTTCTGGATATCGTATTACTATTATTAGTGTGATACAGTTTGTAACACAACTACATAAATGCTGGCTAGGTTTCTTTGTGTTTCTGTTTTTATTGGATGGAAATATACTATGAAAAGCTGAAGAATATGCCAAATATATAAAAGTTATCTGCTATTGCTTCCTACTCTCTACCAAACCTATCAATAGTTTATAACTCTTGCCTGTTCTTTCATTTCACTCAACACAGTCCTACTGGTCAATCCAGTATGGTTCACATTCTGTATGAACAGGATTGTCAAAGCCTGCTAGAGTTGATAGCTGCAAATGATGTTTGTGAAATACGTTGAATCTGCTTTTTTGGTATACTGAATTTAAGAATTGGATCTAGCTTACTTGGTTGAGCCCTTTTTGTATTATGTTTAATTGGCCCTAAAGAGTCATAGAATGTGTAACTTGATTGAATATCACTTTGACTGTTCCTTGCCAGTCATTCTTAATAGATGAACTCTTGTCTTGCAGGATCATATGGCGAGGTCTACCGAGCAGATTGGAATGGCACTGTGAGTTACATTTGCTATTACTCCATTTTATTCATGGAAATTTTAGTAGTAGACTACTAGTAGATGATATGATGACCACATAAAATTGCTACGTGCTAAAATGTCCAAAAGTATTAATCTTTCACTGAGCAGTGATATTAACATTATTTCCTAGTAGGAAAAGGGAGTTGGTCATGTGATCGAATAATTGTCATATTATATGGTTCAAACTTTTCATATCTCAAAAATCTAACAGATGCAGAAAGTCTACTAAGAGCATCAGCATTAGTTATTTAGTTTCTTTTAAATTATTCTCTATTGATTGATAACAGTATATGTTTTATTCAAAAAGTCTCTTTAATGTCTTTTAATTGCATTTTCATTTGAGTGTTTGTATATTTGTTTTTGTTGGCTCTTCAGGAGGTTGCTGTGAAGAAGTTTCTAGATCAAGATTTCTCTGGTGACGCACTAGTTCAATTTAAATGTGAAGTGAGCCCCAGAAATACCTTCTATAGCATCATGCATGTTTATATCCTCTCATGCTTGTGACCTCAACTTTCCTGTAGAATTGAATAAATTTACGCTGAAATCATATCTGTTTGATGATCCTTTCAGGTTGAAATCATGTTAAGGTTGAGGCATCCAAATGTTGTTCTTTTCATGGGAGCTGTTACTCGCTCCCCTCATTTCTCTATACTGACAGAGTTTCTTCCCAGGTTGATTTTCTTTATATAATCCAAGTTTACAATCCAATTAGTTCTATCTTTAGTCTTCGATGTTTTTTTGGTTAGTAATTTTGCATTTTTTTTGCACCTTGCATTTAGTAGGTATTTTAAATTTTATGGTGGTTTTACATTTTTTGGTTTGCTGTGTATGAAAACACTGAGTCCTCTAGATGTGTCTTTTCTTTTTGATTCAGATAAATGCTAGACCTCTGTTGTTGCTGTCGTTTCTGCCAAAAAGTTTATTTATTAATTCTAATTGCCAAAGTTGGCCAACCTGTCTTACAGCTTTTGTGCTCCTCCCTCATTGTTATGCAGGGGAAGTTTGTATAAGCTACTGCATCGACCCAATCATCAACTTGATGAGAAGAGACGAATGCGAATGGCTCTTGATGTGGTAAGAGTCTCAAGTAAATAAATTATTTATTTTCTTTTGCTTCATATCTTGTATAAAGTATCTCCGCCTGTTTTCCCTTTCACTCTTCTTCCATTCTTGGTTGTAGTTTCTATTTAAGCATTGCTTTTCTATTGTTTGCAGGCTAAAGGAATGAATTATTTGCACACAAGCAATCCTACTATAGTGCATCGAGATTTGAAAACACCAAATCTCCTTGTTGATAAGAACTGGGTTGTAAAGGTGCTTATCTCAAATCTATTTTCTGGCCAAAAGTCTTCCTTGATTTTGGTCATGGTTTATTTAAGCAACTTTACAGATTGCTTTATTTCCTCTAAAAGATGTTGGTTGCATTGTCTGAACACGTTTTGCTTGGCTATTCAGGTCTGTGATTTTGGGTTGTCACGCTCAAAGCATCATACTTTCCTGTCTTCAAAGTCTACTGCTGGAACGGTAGTATTACTAAAGGATAATCCTTGTTCGCTTTGTGTTTTCTCTTACTTTCCGATTTATCCAAATCTGTCTTCATTTTTTATAAAGTAAAAGTTTTCTGTTGGACTGCAGCCCGAATGGATGGCACCTGAAGTTTTAAGGAATGAACCAGCCAATGAGAAGTAAGTGACTTTAGCACCACAATAGCTTGCATGTGTATTACATTTCTGTTTTGTTCTTAAACAAATAGACTGGCTTGGTTGCAGATGTGATGTGTACAGTTTTGGTGTGATATTATGGGAGTTGGTTACTTTACGTATTCCCTGGAAAGGTTTGAATCCTATGCAAGTTGTTGGAGCTGTTGGATTCCAAAATAGGCGTCTAGAAATTCCTGAAGATGTTGATCCGATGGTTGCCCAGATTATACGTGAATGTTGGCAAACGTGAGTTCTAAACATCTCTGTTTTATCTATGCAAGGAGAATGAGTAAATATAATGCTTTCAGGTGGTCTTTGCACCTACTCAATCTCTTTTGAATGTTTAGTCGATCTCTCATTTCCTGGACACTGGTATAATAAACACCTGAAAAGAAATCCTGGTAATCTTTTCCTAACATTAAGTGAAAGAAATTGAGATCATAATCAAGTGAAGATGCTATAATAACAGATTGAAATTGGGAGAAAACGTAAGATTATTAAAGCATTCCGATAAATCTTGTAAGTCAGCTCTTGTTATTTTAGACGGTGTGCCACTTACAAAATTTTGCTTTAGTCTTACTCAGTCTTTTCTTATTTACAGGGAGCCACATCTACGACCATCATTTGCAGAGTTGATGACACGACTGCGACGTCTTAAATGTATGTATATTGAAAGGCTAAAATCCAAAAACCAAATCATATAGGATGATAAGTGGACAGTGGAGTGAGGTGTGTTTTGATGGAAGAAGTATTTTGTTAGCTGTTTCCTGGCGGCCGCCGGAAGGTTTCCATTTTTATGTGCAAAGAAAGTGAATAGAGATCGCATGGGGAAGGTGTTGGCTCATTCGAAGTGGGGGATCGGCACTTCCCATAAGCCGCTGCATAAAGGAGCAGTAGGGTTGGAAGAGGATCCGTACCACTTATAAAATTTGTGTCTAGTATTTATGAATAGGTAGCATCTGTCAAAGTGTAAGAAAAGTTACCTATAGGGAAAAAAAAAAAAGGGAAAGAGAAAAATAAATTAGTGTTACTAGTTGTGGCTGTGGGGGGATCTTTGCTTTGGGTAAGTAAATGAAATCCCAATCCCTAGAATTGTAAACATGTGATCTCTACAGCTCAGTGTTGAAAAAAAAAAAAGAATTATCTGCAAATAATGTTATCCTTTGTTCTCCATTTTCCTTTCTAAGTTACTCGTCTAATTTACGAATTTAATTTGACTTTGGAGATAATTTCTTTAAAAAAAAAAAGTTGATTTAACTTTATTTGGTCCAAGATTCAAAATTTTAATATATGAATGAAACTATTTTATATTTAATATAACGTCTTTTAATATTTTAACATTTAATTAATAATTAGGTCTTATTATTATTTTAATAATAATAAAGTTACCGATAAACAATATCCTATTAGTTTATAATGAAGGTTCAACAAAATAATAAAAATAATATTGTTTTTATAGTGATTTTTTAATATTGTGCGTTTTTATTTTTATTTTTTCTTTTTGAGAGTTTAAATGTAATAGTCACTTTTCGTATTATTTTAATGACCTAATAATAAATATTCTTTCGGGATAAAAAAGTTATTACTATTTTGATAGAAACGAGAGATCCAATAAAATAATAAAAAAAGTCATAATAAGTTAACAATTGTCACTGTTTAAAAAATGTGATTAAATTATTCGAAAATTTTCATGCAAGTCGTTGAATAATTTAAAAATTTTCATTGAATAGTTTAAAAGTTTTCATTTAAATTATTAGTTGTTAAGTTTTTTTTATAAAAAAGCTCGACTAGGGATCTTCAAGTGAAAATTGGATGATTAGTATGATAGATTAGTAGTACTTATCAATTTAACAGTTAGTATCAAAGATCGAAAAAGAAAGTTGTTTAATTTTTAATTCGTAGGTTTTTTACGTTCAAAATTGTTTAATAAAAAAAATTAAACAATAAAAAAAAATAAGAACATTCAATTGATACAAATAATGCGTACAGAGAATATCATATATTAACAATTTTAATAGCACAACCACTTAAATAAAAACTCTCAAAAAATTTAATAATTATTTAATAATTTTTAAATAGAATGACTAAAATATAAACTTACTAATAGTTCAACATCTTGAATATAGTTTACCCTAAAAAAAATTTGTCTAAAAATAATAAAATATTAATCTCGATTGTCAGGGAACTACAGAAACCATGGCCACCACACTCCTCCACCTATCACCAAAATCGCCACCAGCCTCCGCCCCAAGCTTCCCCGTCCTGAACCCACCGTTCTCAAGACCCAGATTTCTCCCTCTTCGGCCCATCAAAACGAATAATTCAAATACCAAAACAATCTCATCTTATAACAGTGGAAATGGCAGCAACACACCTCCCTTGCCCGAAACAGAGTGCCCTGTTCCACCTGAACAACAGCCCATAAACGAATACCAATCCCTCTCCACATCTTTCCCTTTTTCCTGGGCTTCAGTAGACGTTGTTAAATACTTCTCTCGCTTGTTCGCTACGGGTGCTTCTTTCGCCCTCTTTGTTGGTCTACCAGTTGCCTGGTTCGGTTCGGCGGGGCCCATATCCGATCCGGTGAGGCCGGTTCTTGCCTCCGTTTCGAGTGGGATTCTTTTGGTTACGATTGCTGTTTTGAGGATGTATTTGGGTTGGGCTTATGTTGGGAACCGCTTGCTCAGTGCCACTGTCGAATGTGAACTTCCTCTCTTCTCTTTCTATGTTTTTGTTTCATGCAAAATTTTGCTCCCACTTTGATGGTTTTCTTATGGGATTTCTCTTTTGCATGACTTGCAGATGAAGAAACAGGGTGGTATGATGGACAGGTATTGCAATCGGTTGGATAACAGTATTTGATACAGTATAGGTCCAGAATTGATCCTTCAAATGTGTAAACTTTACTTGCCATAAAAGTCTAACTTTCATTGCCTGCATCCTTAATTAGCAGTAAGCTAAGAATTCATTATTCAGTAAATCACTTGCCTTCCTAAACAGTTAATTTTTATGTCCCTATGATTTTGAGCATCTATGATTATTACTATGTTATGTCAAAAGTTTGTTTATTAGAATGAAATAGCTTCTTATAATTTGGGATTTTGTAAAAGCATGTTTTCTTAGTCCTCACAAATTATCAAGGGACTGCTACCAGACCAACTTTGCAATATAGAGACTGATACTGTTTTCCTCCACAGATATGGGTGAAGACTGCTGAAGTTTTGGCACGAGACAGGCTCCTTGGTTCATTTTCAGTATGTATACTTATATTGGATTCCCATTTGTATCAAAGTTCTTTTCACTTTTCATTTATTAGCCTTTGCTGCTCTATGCCTGTTTTGACAATTCATATATCAACAAAACCATTTCTGAATAAATTTCCTCCGGTTTCTATTGACAAAAAAATGTCATTTTTATGAACTTTCAAGGCTGGTAAGAACTTAATCCCCTTTTTTTACATTAAAAGAAAAAGAATAGAATGAGGGTCATCAAAACAATCTTATCTAATAACATTGTAGTTTTTAGGGCTAGAAGTAACCTTGAAAATTTTATTAAATTTGACATAGAATCCAATGCTCTTTGACACTTGCTCTATAGAAGGCAACCTCTGTTGGTGTATCGACTCACTAAAAGCTGCTCTATGTATTTGCTACCGCAGGTCAAGTCCGTGCTGATCAGATTAAAATACACACTAGTAACCCTAGCAGTATCCTTACTTGTATGTGTTCTTCCCCTCATAAATGTTGATCAGGGAGGTCAAGAAAGTTCCTACATGACATCTAAAGAAGCTAGGGTTCAAGCTATACCAGGAGTTTACGATGATGATTCAGCAAGATCATTTGAACCAGATGCATTCTGTGGTGAACCTGATCTTTCCTAATTCGATCCTTGTGCTGCTGCTGGTAATACTTTGTACAGTCCATTAAACATATATACATGTATAGATATTCAAAAGTATATCTCGTCTACTTTCAGTTCTTTGTGTATAGTTTAATTTTATTTATTGCTGCGCTTAATTCTTTCTAATTACAGTAGCTTATGTTTCTTTCTTCTGTGTCATTCCGAAAATAAACGAGAGATTCAAAAATATTTCTATTAGTAATTGCAAAATTTGGAAAAAATTTAAGTTAGAGGAGGCGAACTAGAGAAACTGTATATTAGTAATGAATTTTTCTCATAGTTAATTGCGTTTGAATATGGTTCATTAACATTTTTTTTAACTAAAGCAAATTGACTTTGATTCTTTAGATATCCGTATCTACATCACTCGTGTTTCTGTGGTAACAAAGTAGCAGCATATTTATCTTGTTAATGCAAATTGTTCTCCCAAAAAGGCCGAGCAAAGCACATGAAAAACAATCACATCAGCTAAAAGACTGGATTTAATTAGAACCTTAACCCATATAGTGATGAGCAATATAAAGTTGAGATCAACTCTGCAAAACGTGATTATTAACTGGCTTGGGTCAATAGTGAGCAAGTGTAACATCATATCCCACTTATACAAAGACAAATATCGTCAGCTTAAGTTAACGGTGAAGAGTAACACCACCTTGGTAAAAAGGATTTCAACAGTACAGGATCCACCATAACCTTATCTATATCACCTTTCTCTTATTTTGAAGCTTATATTCAAAAGTTGGAACTTTAAATCATGTAAGCGGAGACAGATAAAAGTCCCTCTTAGGCACCGTACTTGGGTGCCTTCCAAAGCTTAAATGCTATCTCATGCAGCAACCGGTCAGCCGGTATAGTAAGATTTCCTGAACACTGCAACCAAAAATAGGATACCACGGTTATTTCCATGTTTTCTATGTACGATTTCACTTTGGGTTATGAAGATTGAAAAGATGCATGTTTAAACTTTGGAGACATGACAAGTAAAAATTACTTTGCGACCTAAACGAACAAGCTACAAACAGGTTTCCAAAATTATCTCTCGGTCAGTTTGTACCTCTTTAAATTCTTCAAAAGAAAAAGTCTCTACCATATCATTGCGGGTTACAGCATACTGATATTGGGCGAATAACATTGGACCATACTGCCTGTTCATCGTAAATTAGTTAAATGATCCACACAAAATGTCAAAATAAGAGTTCATAAAGTTTTTTCCTCACCTAACATCATTTCTTTGACTTTCTCCTCTCATGGTGTAACTCTGATTAGGGAAAAGTGCTGAAAGATTAGGATTCTTCTCATATTTAGTGCTCAAAATGGACAAACCCGGCTCATCAGCCTTTGACACAGACCCATAGCTCATTACAAGGGACAAGAGTAGACGAGAACCAATTTCAGTTCCAGGCTTAGCTATACTCATAATAGCACCAAGCAAAGCATTCAAGAATTCCACATCATTGCCACTATTAGCACTCAAGTTCTCCCCAGACCCAACATGCAAAATCACTAAATCGAACTGGTTGGATTCCTTTATCTTCCCTTCTTGGAATCCAAGTAAGGACAGCAACTTAGAAGCCAAATTATCAATCGATGAAACAGGGGGAGTATTACTATTTCCAAACAGTCCATTCAAGTTCAATACATTGAAGCCAAGTTTTTCTCCAAAAGACTGCAAACCAGAATTGTTACTCAATATAGCAGCTTTCATTCCCATAAACCTGAACTGAGATAAAAGAAGCATGTTGAGTGGCATATTATAGCTTCCAACAATTAAAACTCAGCAAAGTGTAAATGATAATACCTCTCAGACATGGTTGGAATCAAAGATGACTTTTGAGACTTGACCTCACTAGAAAATTGGCCGTTCTGAAAAAAGGTCATGAAACCAAAGAACGTTGAAGAATTTATCATGAAATTCACTTATCAAATAACCTAGAATTATAGGCATCTCACCTTGTTCAATGTCTCAAAGGCATCCACCAGCACAGCAAACTCTCTTACTGTCCTATCATCCTCGCTTTCTGCAGTCTAAATCCAAGTAAATTCCCATATGGTGGATGAATAACAACAATTAAAAAAATATGTGAAAAGAAGCATGAATTTATTACTAAGAAAGGCAAGGGGAGCTGTTAAATAGAGATGAATTATCAAAGGAATGGAGCAAAGACTTACACTTTGACTAATTATTGAACTAACATAGAACCTAAAGCTTATTCCGTCAATCAGTAAGGTTCTAACTTCCAACCAATCGTTGTAATCTCTAAGTACCAAATTAAAGAACGAAAAACTATGAAAATCCATCGTAATTTCATCCATTCCAAACAATTATTTTAATTACACTAAAAACAGCCGAATCAATTAGGAAAATCCAGAATTTTTCATAGCAATCTGAAGAAGAAGAAGAAAGCAAAAGAATATATCTTTCAATGTTTGGGTGCATTTTAAAGAGATTATATATTGATTACCCACTGTTAAAAGAGGGAGCTGAAACTGAAAAACAAGAAAAGAGACAAGGAATTGATAAGGGGAACCTGAAGGAGGAGCATTAGGGAGGCTCAAGAAACCACAGTTGGCTGTAGATGCGAGAGAGTGGAGATGGGCATGTGATGGGTGAATGAAACGGGCCAACCCGTCACCGTATAAAATCAAGGCTCGGCTTGGCTTGTCTGCCATTGCTGTTACTCAAATACTCAAATAATAGGATCGAAGAAGAAACTGAGAAAGAGAAACAGGAAGCAAAGATGGAGAATCAACTTTCTATGGGCAACCTGGAAAGAAAGGGAGGAGGAATAAACGAATTAAAAAAAAGGGTCAATTCTACTATTAGACCCTGTACTTTGCATATGTTGTGAATTTAGTACCTGTACTTTAATTTGGTCATTTTCAGTCTCTGTACTTTTAGAAATTGAAAATTTTAGTCCTAATTAAATGATAGCTATTAAATTCATTAAATTAAGTTATGTTATTTTTAAAATTTGATGTGTCAGATATATGATCACATGTGTAATCCTATATTTGTTTGTTATTTTCACATATTGCTCACAAAAGATCAATTAATAGATTTAACACATGTGGTTTACATTAAGACTAAAATTTTGAAATTTAAAGCAGATAGCACTAAGAATAATCCAATTGGAAAACATTGACTAAATTTATAACTTTACGAATAATACGGGACTTATGACATAATTTAACCAAATAGATTTAACTGTTACTATTGGATCGGGACTAAAATTTTAAAATTCGAAAAGTATTGAGACTAAAATTGATCAAATTTTAAGTATAGGTACTAAATTCACAGTTTACACAAAATACAAGGTCTAATAGTAAAATTTCACCAAAAAAAGTATATTTACTTTTTATTTTTAATTGAAAGAATTATGAATTTATTATATTTTTTACAAGTATAAATTTATGGGATGAATTCTTTTTATTTAAAATAATTAATTCACAAGTTATTTGCATCAGGATTTAAGATACATAATTGATCCATAAGAAACAATAATACATAATGCAGAAACTAGCTTGGAAACATTAGAAACGACAACATACATTGAATTTTTATTTTAATTGCTTATAGCATTGCTTCATGAAGACAAGGGAACTAATTTATTGGATATTTCAACTGATTCCATCCAGGCCCTTCCTCAACTACAGATATCCTCTTTCCTTGCAGCACTGAATGGGTCCATCATACATTTCCTCCAGCCCATTATTAAATTCGAAACCTATGCCCAACAGTTTCTTTGATGACACACCAGGACGTTTTATATCTTTGATTTCTGCCAAGGATCTGTGCAACACACAAATAACAAGTTGGAGTATAACTCTGTGATTTTTATCATGCAAGTTTGGACTGTTACTCACTCTGGTGATGGAATTGGGAACTCTGGGTACTTCCCACGTAGGAATTCAGCCAACTTGTCAAGGCTTATGGTGTTGGAAGCACAATTGTATCTCCCTTTTACATCTGGATATTCAAGCAGGAATATATGTGCCCTTGCCACATCATCAACATGCACCATGGGCATATTCAGAAGGAAACCATACTCAGATCGGTTCCCTGTACAGATTATTCAGCTTCCTCGTTTAATAAGTCTATTTAGGCTGAAACAGAAAAATATTACTGAGACAAGTAGCAAGTTTGTACCTAAGACCAGAGCCAATGATGAGCGCACTGAGCGAGGGAACTTGGGGCATATGAAAGGACCGACAACGGAACCAGGATTCACTGTCACCACATCCAGTCCATGTTGTGTACCAAATTCAAGAACCGCCCTTTCTGTGAATGTCTTGGAAATAATGTAAGGATGTGTTTGTGGGTTTAATTTTTGCGTAACGAAATCCACATCAGTACAGAAACTCTCATCCATCATGTCCATCTCTTGGCCATTGTAAATAACAGTGGCTGCACTTGAAGTATACACAACTCGCTTCACTGTTTTTGATCTTAAGCATGCCTTCAAGATGCCTAGTGCTCCACTTGTTGACCTCTCTGTTACCGCTTCCAGAGATTCTTTACCATCGAAACTCATGGGAGTGGCAACATGGAGCACTGCCTTGCTTCCTTCAATGGCTGCATCGAAACTGTTGGGGTCATTAAGATCTGCACTCAAGATTTTCAGCATTTCGGCTGCTCCTGGTAGACTAGTGAGGAAACTAAGGTCTTTTTTGTTTTCTGCAAAATTTCAACAGGAATATGGGGGTAAATCAAGTACATCTGCTCAAAATATTAATTTTCTTAGCTTGAAACTGATATATTTAAATGGATCTGCTTATAAAGCGGTAGTGTTACCTGGATCAGCACTGACAGTGGTACGGACAGAATAACCCTCCTGAAGAAGCCTCTTGATGAGCCATGAACCTATGAACCCAGTACCTCCAGTCACACACACTGTTCCTTTATCTCCTCCCATTTCTCTCCACTCAATACATTTTGCACGAAAATCCTATAACTATATATAAAAGCTATCCCAATGCATAGGGTAGCGTAATTGAGCAGTTATATATATTACTTTCATGTATGTTCATTCTTTTATTTTTCTCATTTAACCTGCGTCTATATTTTTTTAAATATATATAAATTTTGCACATTAAAAATTATTTTATTATTCAATAATATTTTGATTATTTTTTATCCTTTAATTCTAGTATAATTAAAAAACGGCTCTAAATTAATTATATATATAATTTTGAGCTTTTCCTTGTTTTACATAAAAACAAGTTGAAATTACAACTTCTTCGAATTTGAACCCATGGAAATCATTTTATCACTCAATCCGATTTCTAATTTACAACAGAAATATAAATTTTAATTTCTTTTAACTTGCAATTTTTTTTAAAAACTTACGAAATTGCAAATCATACTTAATTCATATAAAATCATATATGTACAATTTTGACTAAACCAAACATATCATATAAAAATACATAAATGTTTTCAAAAAAATATAATAATAAATTTAAAATTTTTTACATAAATAATATAAAATAAATAAATACCAAAATAAGATAAAGGCACTAATATTAATAAATTTAGGCGAATTCTACAGTAAACAAAAAATTGGCGTCCTCTAACCAATCGCCGACACCCCTCTCCTTTTTTAAAAAGAATATATTTTTTAGGTGTAGCTTGATCAATCGACGGCACCCGTATTTTAAACCTGAAATACATCATTTTTTTATATATATAACAGAAAAATATTATATTTATTAGTGTCATCGATGTAACCCATCAATCACGAGCTTGAATTCCAATACCTGAAATTTATTATACCAATTTTTTTCAACTTTTAAAAAATATATATAATATAAATATTATTTTTAATTATTACAAATGGGGGTCGGTTTGGTCACCCAACCCCCGCACAAATTGTTCCGCTGAAGGTCTTCCCCCCCCACCCCCTTCCTTTGCTTTATGTTTTTATTTATTTATTTATTTTAATATAATTAGTTATTTTAATAGTAGTTTAGTATTATTAAAGTATGTTATTTTGTTAAGAGGTTAGTATTTATTATCCTTGAAAATCAAAATAAAAGTATGTTTTAATTTCTTTTAGTATAATTAGTTATATTAGTAGATGTTTAATATTAAGGTGTGATATTTGTGTTAAAAGATTAGTACTAATTAATTTGTATATTTGATTTTTTTTATATTGCAAACACTTGGATGGCTCTTCCTTCCCTCTCCTCAGCCAAAGATCTCCCAAAAGGAACATGTATTTATTTATTTTGCTAATATTATAATTACTGTTAATAGTTTAGGATTGTGTTAAAAGTTCATTATTATTATTTTTTAGGTATTCAAGGCTTTGTTTTCAGCTTTGTAAGTATACTATCCATTGGACTATATGTACTTATACTATATTTCACATTTTTATTGGTTGACATTATTTTTTAAAAGTAAATTGAGATAAAATTAATTGTTTAAGTATTAGAACTAAGCATAATTTTTATCTTGTTTATTTGTTAAGTCGAATATTAAAATTTTAATTGTTTGTGCAGATATCGATATGAGTTCTTTAATTACTATAGAAGATCACACAGTTAGAACGATCCATTTACCAGTAAGAGAATTTTCTAATGTTGTGCGTATTTTTTTGGCATAGTTGCAAGTAATTTTTTATTTAATTGTGAGATATTAACCAATTTTTTAGTAAGACAAGAGTTCGTACTGCATATTGAGGCCACATGGCCATGGTTTAAGCTACCTACCAGACACACAGATTATGCCCTACTTAGATGCCGCGGGATTTGGATTAGCGACATTAATCCGTGTGTTTGAGCTGAAGGGCAACTTAATGTCGGCACTAGTTGACCAGTGGCGCCCAAAAACGCACACCTTTCATTTACCGTGTGGGGAATGTACCATCACACTGGAGGATATTGCAACGTAATTAAGGCTCCCCGTGGACGGTGATACGGTAATTAGTTCAAGTTATATAGCAGATCTTGCGACGCTTTGCTATGACTTGCTTGGATGCTCTTTAGGTGATGGTACCGATAAATTTACGAGTTTAAAATTTTGTGGCTAAAGACAAATTTTGAAACAATTTCGGATTATGCGACCAAGATGGAGAAGATACAGGCTACTCGGGCCTATATACTACAACTTATAGAGGGTACTTATGCCGGATTCCAATAAAAATAGAGTCCACTTTATATTCCTGCCCTTACGGAGTGATTTGCAATGTGCCCATTCCTATAGCTGGGGTTCGATAGTAATAGCGATGGTATATCGGGAGATTTGTCAAGGAACAAAGCATAGAACTGTCGATATAGGTGGTTGTCTGATACTGCTACAATCTTGGGCGCTATAAAAGATGTCATTTCTAGCATCAGTGGGTCATCAAGTAAATGTGTTCCACTTATGAATATGTAAAAAAAATTTAAACTTGGATCAATATTTTTTTCACGAAAATATTTTCTAAAGAGTTTAGTTTATATTTTAGATGGAATACTTGTTCGAACATTAGGAAGTCAAAAACTCTAATTGTGTACCGACAGATGATCAAGGCATACGTTGTGGATGGGGTAATTTATTTTCAAAAAATTAAATTATATTTGTAACAGCCTATTTTTAGTGAAATCGAAACAGTGGTTTCGGGATCACAAATTCGAGTCCGAAAAGAAAATTTATTTTAATATTATTTTATGGTTTGAATTATGATGGAAATATTATATGAAAAATTCGTAATATTGATTACATGTCTAATTTGATAAAGGACCAAATTGCATAAAATGCAAAAGTTGAGTTCTAGTAGCTATAGGTATCAAATAGCTATGAAATTCAAAATTAGAGGTCCTTATATGACAAATAGACCATTAAGAGGGGTTAGTAGATAAGTATGATGATTCATCCATGGAAAATTAAATAAAGGAAATGACAAAATTGGAAATATGAAAAATAAAGATGATAAATAATAAAAGAAAAGAAAATATCATCATATTATCATCTTTCCCAAATGAAAATCCATGAAAACCTTAGCTACGGGTATTGAGTTCTAGAAAACTTGTTTTGCTCAATTAGGTATGTTTTCTTATCTCGTTTTTAGTAATTTTTATATTTTCGAGATCGTAATAACTTAATTTGGCTATCTTGGGGATTAATTTGCAAAGTTATCAAAGTACTAGGGTTTTTCCATGGATGAATATAGTTGAATTATGAAGTTTTATGATAGAAAATGAAAGGTTGTTGATAGATAAACAACTTTTGTAAAGGGAATTTTGATGAAATTATGATTTAGAGACTAAATTGAAAAGTTGTAAAATTCATGAAATTTTTTTGAATTTTATGAAATACATGGGCTGCTACTGTGACATGTAAAAATTGACTAGGCTTGGAACAAAGATTAAATTGTATGAATTTCATTTTTCGAGCCTAAGGATGAAATCATAATTAAATAAAAGTATAGGGGCAAAATGGTAATTTAACCTAAGATGCGAATTGAATTGAATATGAATTGTATTAAATTGAGTTAAATTTACTCGTATAGATCCTGAAAGACAAAATACAGAATCTGATCGAGGAAAAGAGAAAGTGTCAGATTAGTAGACAACAAATCAACGAACACTTGTCAAGGGAAGTTTGTATAAGTAAATTTTGTATATTTATGTGTTAAAATTGAATGTTGTATATGTGAAATGTGTAAATGTTGTGATAGCCCGAAATAGGGCCTAATCGGAATAGTGGTTTCGTAACCACAAATCCGAAGTGAAATAGTTTAATTTTATAAATTTTTATTAGTTACTGATTGATTGAAATATTGTGTGAAAATATGGATAGGAAATTTTAATGCTTTAGTGCTTAATTGAATTTTTAGGACTAAATTGAGAAAAATGCAAAGTGTGTCTAATTAGTGATTAAATGACTTAATTGAATTATTGCATGAAATTGGAAGTGTTTATGTGGCAATTAGACCATAAATTAGTGTTATGGACACAAAAGGGTATTTCTAGAAAAATATCTAAGTAATGGGTCAAGGGCATTTTTGTCCAAATTGGGTAAAAGACAAAATAAAGAGAAAATAAGTGTCCATCTTCTTCAAAAAAATCAGAAGCTTGCTGCCGAAAGTTTCAGGTTACCATAGTTAAGGGTTTTGATTTTCCTAAGCTCAATTGTAAGTGATTTCTTGCCCCGTTTTTAATTATTTTCGTATTTTTATGCTTATTGAAGCTTGAATTTCATGTTTCTACCATTTAATTTAAATGAAATTAAAGTTTAAAAATTGACCCATTCATGATATAATTGTAAATTGATTAGTGATGTTAGATAATGAATGTTTGAAGTGTTAATTACAAGTTTTACTAGATGAATTTCAATGAAAAATGTTGAAAAAGGGCTAAATTGTGAAAGATGGTAAAGTGTGCATAAAGTTGTGATTTTGTGAAATTGAGAGCTGTTATGAGCATGAAATATGATTTAGTGAAGTTTGAAATTTAAGAATTTAGTGAATTTTCTTTTTACGAGCTTAGGGACAAAAGTGGAATTTTTGAAAAGTTTTGGGGAAAAATGTAAATTTGCCAAAATGTTGTGTATGAATTGTATTTGAATGAAATGTTGATAAAATGTATTAAATTATGTTAATATAGATCAAGAAAGAAGAAATAGTAGAAGTGATCGGGGAAAAGAGAAAGTTATCGACTAAATTACAAAAGTAGTCGTTTTGCATCCGAGGTAAGTTACGTGTAAATAATAGTTATATTTTTATAAATTGTGAATTATATTTGATATGTGAATTAATATTCAATGTGGAAGGAAAATTGTTCATGAATTATTCAAGTGTTAAAGTGTTGAAAATAAAGTGTTAAGTGTAAATTCCCGGTTGAACTTAGGAATAGAAGTGGATACAAGTGACATGTCACTAGAGATCAGTGTTACAGTGTTACAGCGAGTCCCGGGTGCTGGGTGATCTAGCATGTGTTGCAGACACCTGACAACTTGTGTGAGCAGGCCCATGGACATTTCTAGTGTTATTGATCAGTGGTAGCTTCGACTACGTTTCAGTGGTAGCTTCGGCTACATAACAATGGTAGCTTCGGCTACATAACAGTGGTAGCTTCGGCTACATATCAGTGTTGCACTTATGTGCTAAATCTCTACGTATCTGTGTATATTCCGAGTGTTCAACGGGATTAATGATGGGTTAAAGTGAATATGAAATGAAGTGTGTATGCAGGTACAATTGAAAGAATTGAGCATATGTGATAAATGTTAAGTGTGAAAATATATATGCAAGTGAATTGGTAAGATTGTGCATGTGTAAGTGATTGAAATTGCTAAGAAATGTTTTGATTAGTTATATGTTAAAAGTGTTAATTATTAAATGAATAATTATTGTTTACATGTAACTTACTAAGCTATTTATAGCTTACACCTTTCTTTTTTTCCATTGTTTTATAGTGTTTTGAGCTTGCTCGAATTGGGGATCGTCGGAGCTCGTATCACACTATCATAACCATCTCGGTATTATGTGCTTTTCAAAATGTTTAAACTATGGCATGTATAGAGTCTTAATCATTTTGAGCATGTCCAAATGATATGGCTAATGTTACTATTGAAGTAGTTATTAAAGAATATGTTTTGGAGTTATGTATGTTTAAATGGTAACTAATTCAAAGAAGCAGTTTCTTTGACAGCAGCAGTGACGTGAATGTGAAAAATCACCATAAATAGTAGAAATAGAATTAGAGGGTGAATGATATATAGAATTAAAGCTTATCAAGTCTATTTTTACATGAAAGAAACAGTGTAGGCAAAAGAATCTTATATTTTGAGATATTTAAATTTTAGTGAGATAGGGTCAGAATGGTTTTTGAAGTCCCTGTTCTAACTTTAGAAAATCATTATAAATTGTACAGAAATAATTATAGGTCATAATTTATATTTTTATATTCCTTAGTGAGTCTATTTTTAAAATAAATTAATGGTAACCTTATATGAATTCTGTACAATTAGATATTTGATTTTTAGCGCCAAGAGGTCAGATCTGTCGAGCTGTGAAACAGGGGATACTTTAAAGAATAAACTGTACTAATGTGCTAAGTCAAAAATTCTGAAAATTTTATGGTAAGTAGGAATATGATTCTAGTTTCACGTAAAATTTACAGATTTAAATTTTGAGTTTCGTAACTCAAGTTATAATTAAATTAGTGACAGTTGCGCAGGTGAACAGTGTTGTTATGAACAGTGAATTTAATTTTAAAAGCAAATTTTTATGCTCCGAATCGGTAAGTTAAATTGGATGACATCTCGTACTCGATTCCAGAGACGGTCTCGGGTAAGGAGTGTTACAAATGTCATATATATGAAATTGATGACATATCATGTAATGTCTGAAAAATATAAAGTCCAGTTTGAATAAATGAAATTCGATGGATACTATGTTCCCGTATTAGTTGTAGTCCTGTATATGTTGACATCTGTCACCAAAATAGGGTTTAGAACATTACCGAAACTTATCTATCAAACAGACATAATTTACAAATATTTCATACCATATAATATTCCAATCAAAACCAATCAAACTCATTCAAAGCATATTAAAATAATCATCCTAGGTGCCTAACTAATGTACCCTTATAGGCACCACAATTATATCATCATTTCATATCATTAAAACATCATTCAAATCATGCCTAATTCAATTTATTTTGCCTAATTCACGAACACTTAAACATTAACTTAATTTCTCATGTTTATATATATACCAAACTAACATTATATTTATAACCTCATTTACAAACAATTCACAAAATAACTATTATTTAGACACCCTAGGTGTAACACCCTCTAACCCTAAACCGTTACTGGAACGAGGTTATGAGGCATTACCGGACATATCAGACAACTTACGAATAATTTACAATTAATATAACTTTCATAGTATAATATAATAATTAAGTCCCTATCTTGAACTCTCGAAGTTCAAACACGTATTAAAAGTAGAACGGGACTTGTTCGGGTATTCCAAAATTTTTTTTATAAAAATTTCGACAGCATTTCTGCTTATTTTTACCTAAACCTCCTGCAAATTCAAACCAAAACAACTAACACCAATATTTCACATTCATATAACTAATATTTATATCATTAACAAAATTTTAACTTAATAACTATCATAGCATCATTCAAAATTGATTAAAAACTTCATTCATTTAACAACTTAATGTTCATGTATCAAAATATCATGTACTTTCCTTACCATTTCATTTAACCATCTAAATTTTATAATTCATCCTTCACTACCCAAAGTAATATACATATTCAAGTGGCTAAATAACACCTATGTACATGCCACCTTTACCTAAAAAAAATATACATCACCAAATTTGTGTTGGAGTCGGGATTGTTCTGGATGCTGAGCCGGAACACTTGACTTTTACTAACCTGCGCACGGAAACAACCGTACGCTGAGTATGGATATACTCAGTGGTATTACTATAAATCAAGACTATTTAATATTAATAAATTACAAACATCAACCATAAATTTTATAATTATTTAAACTACTTTTATATATAATTATTTTACTTCATAAATCTTAAATTCATAATTCATTTTTCTCATACTAACTCAATTCATAATTTAGTTCATACATTCTTTATCGTACTTTTTAATAGTGCTAAAATAAATAATCTCATTTTCAAAATTTCATTTCAATTATTTACCCTATTAACAAAGCTCGGACTATGACAGATACGCGGATTCCATCCAAACACACCAGGATATCCAACCCAAACACACCCGGAATATTGTAAATCCTCCATAACACACCGGTATAATATATCCTCCCAAACACACCAATAAGGCATTAAATGCCTATTCGGATAAACCGAAGTATATAATAACAGAAACATCCTCTCGGCCGAACTACAATCTCTTCATCACATTACAAATCCAATGGCATGCTATTTGTATCGAATCTAGTCCGACAAGTTAATAGGGTATTATTTTACTTTTTCTAATTTCAATTTCATTTATACAAAAATTTTCAATACTCATTCAATTCAAATATCTATTATCTTAATTCATATACAAATTAATTTTCACACAAGTGTATACCATCAACACCATACATTTGTCACAATTTATTTATTTTCAATCAATACACTTTTCAAATAATCACATATTCCATAATTCACTTATTCAATTCAATTTGATTCAATTTATATCACTTTCATTTTCACTCAATATTCATATCAATTTCACATACTTACCTCAAGTCTTATTTACCATACATAACAATTAAAATTTCAGCAATCAATAATAATTAAAATTTGAATTATAGTAATACACACCGTAATTCTCCCGTTTTAGTCCTCAATGACTTTCTCCTTTCCTTTCGATGCTGATGCTTCAGGTTCTTTGTTGGCTACAAAAATAATAGTAATTTACATTATTATTTACAGCATTAACTATAATAAATAATTAAATTTCTAAACAATTCCTACCTTATTCTCAATTTAATCCTAACTAAACTTAATTATTTTCTTAATCCAATTCACTCTCTTTTTCTATTCAAATTTTGTCTAAACTTATATTTAACTATAAAATTTCCAGCATATTTCCCTAATTTTGAAATTTCTTCAATTTAGTCCCTACAACATAAAACTTATAGCCTAGTTTACAATTTAATCCCTTAATCAATTCTAACTTAGAATTCATTCAATTAAATCCCTAATTCCATAATTTTTCCAACATGAACCCTACTTGGAAACATATGAACTCTTGAACTATCAACTTAATTTCATCAAAATCTTGTTTCAAAGCTCCTAAAACATCAAAATTAACTAAAAAGGACTTAATTGACTTACCAAATTAACTCCAAGCTTCAAATCCTTAGTTTTCTCTTTTATTTTTCTTTCCCTTTTTCTTTCTCTTTTTCTCCCCTGCTTCCCGTTTTCAATTCTGTTTCTATTCCCTTTTGTTTCTTTATTTCTTTAATTCTTTTATACTTTATTATTTTATTAACATAATATAATATTAATATAATATATTAAAATATATTTTACTTTAATATTAAGTAAATTAATAATTATATAACAAGTGTACATATTTATATTATTTCAAATATCATTATCTAATTTGCTTATTAAATAAAAATCTCATGATTTAATTAATACAATTAATAATTATAAAATATCTTTATACTTAAATTATAAGTAATTAAATATTTAAATTACAAATGTACCCATACAATTCTTACACATGTATATTTTATTACCATACAATTGTCTTCTATTTAATTTATTTATAATATATTATCAATTAAATAATCATAACAATTTAATATAAAACCATTATAATAATCATTATAATATATAAAACCTAAAAAAAATCTTTGATTTTATTTCACCAATATGCCACCTCATTTGTAGTCAATGGCTTAATTGCCATTTTAATCCTTTTTATTTTCTATTGCTTTATAATTAAACTTTTACCCTTTATTCAATTTAATCCTTTTTATTACTTACTCTAAATTAAGCTAAATTCACTTAATTAGATCCTAATTAGACACACCACTAGGCTCATAAATATTTTTGATAATTATTTTCGAACTTATTTCACTAAGACGGAGGCCCTATAACTCACTTTTCCGGTGCCCGTGAATTTTAGGTCATTACATTAGGTACATGCCGACATATTTCAAAAAAATAAACATTACCACGTTTGAGTTCGGGATCGTTGTTGGATGCTGAATCGACGATCAAAATTAAGTACCTAACCTGTGCACGGAAAACAAAACCGTACGCTAAGTAAAACTCATTGGTATTTCTATACTCCGAATAATTAAAAACAAGAAATTACAGTTTTACATTTGAAATATAAACACTTATTAATATTAAAATACTATAACAATCATATCATATTCCATTTGTTTCACAATATCTCAATTCTCATACTTGCTATATAGATAGTTTTTCACAATTTATTTCACATTTCATTATACATTTGCATTATCCATTCCACATTCAACTCATGAGTATATAACTCATATATTACATGTATTTGCAACATATTGCATAATCTATTTTCAATTCACTATTTCACTTCCATTTATCATAACATTCCATTTCAATACCAATTATATAAATTTATTATTCATTTACCCCTATTAACACGACTCGAACTCTGACGGATACACGGATCCAACCAAAGACACCAGTTTGGTACCCAGTACCTCATCGGATAATTCGAAGAAATAAATTGACACCTAGTGTCTCATCGGCTAAAATGAAGTAAATTGGCACCCAGTGCCTCATCAAATTAATCCGAAGTAGTAAATTGACACCCAGTGTCTCATCGACTCAAAGTCGAAGAAATCCCTGAACTCTTCCAATGCTATGGCATGCCATTTATATCTGACTTAACTCGATACAGTTAATAGGGTTTAATTTCGCATTTTAGATATAATCAATATCCAATACTGATTTTTCATATAATCACATAATTACACATATAATCATTTCAATTAAAAAAATAATCCATTCAATATATATATCTACCAATTCAATTCATTCAATCAATTATCAAAATATCAATTACTTTCCTCAACACTTACCATATACATTCAATAAAAATTACAACAATTAATAACTAGTTTCAGATTATAGAAATATGAACCGAAAATTTCAAGTTATTCCTTGTCGACTTTATCTTTTCCCATTTTAGTCGAAGATTCCGATAACACGTTAGCTACAGAATTAAAACAATTAAAATTCATCAATACCACGCAATTCAATCTCATATTTAATATTTTAAATTTTAACTCCATATTTGCCTAAATTTCAATTTAGTCCTTAAACCGAGACTAATTTTTATTCTTCACATTTAATTCCTTATTTTCATGCAAATTCCACTTTAAACTAAATTTAACTCCCTAATTTCATTTAAATCCCTAAATTTCAAATTTTTACAATTTAGTCCCTATTACTCAAAATTTACATACAATTCAATCCTTTTTCATTTCTAACTTAAAAATCTATCAATTTAATCCCTAATACTAAAATTATTCAACATAGACAACACTTAAAAACTCAATAATTTCTAAAATTTTGACATTGGTAGGGTAGTATTTAATACCGATATTCCAAAAATATAAAAATTACAAGAAAATGGACTAAATTAATTAACCAATTGAACTTTGAACAATTGAAATCCCTAGCTTCTCCTTCCTTCTTTCCCTTTTTGTCTTTCTTTTTGTTTCTTTTATTTTTTATATTTACTTTATTGTTATATTATATATTTACTTAAATATTAAGTAATATATATTATAATATATATTTTTTAACTTTAATTTTATAAATATCTATCTTATGCCGCCTTATTTAATGCCAATGACATAATTGCTTCTTTGGTCCTTTTTAATTTTTCTTTAATATATAATTCAACTTTTACTCTATTACTCTTAATTCAAGCAAATTCTCTTAACCAAAACCTAATAAAATATTTACGAGTTGATTTACGGTAATGAAGTCTCAGAAATGCACTTTTTGACACTCATGATTATCGTGTAGTGACACCACAGCTCGAAAGAACGTCTCGTTATTAGCCCTTTTAAGCTTCTCGTTATATGGTTCTTGCAAGCTTCCCGTTAATAACTCTTCGGAGCATCCCGATCGGTCGTGATCCTGCATGTGTTGTGGGCACATCGCAGCTCTTATGAGCGTATCACTATATGGCTTTTCGTAGGCTTCCCGATTAAAAGCTCTTTGTGAGCTTCCTAATATGGCTCGTTTGAATTTCCCAATACATGACTATCCAAAGCTTCCTGAATAATAGCTCTTCGGAGCTACCCGTTATTGGCTCGTATGAGCTTCCTGATTATGGCTCTTATGAGCTTCCCGTTATATAGCCCGGATAAGCTTCTCGTTATATGACTCGAGAGAAAGCTCCCCGTTTAAGTACTCATGTGAGAATTCCCGAATATGAATAGACGGATTACAGTTTTGTACACTTTGTGTGTACTACTCTTGTATCCATCGAAATTTTAAATGGTTCAATGGGTAAAGTTTTGATATGAGATAATATGGATTCGGAATGGATTATTACTGAATATATCTGAAATACATGGAAATGGTTGGTACCTGTTATATGAATCCATGATATGAAAAGTATATATATGGCAATTGTATTGTTATGAGTTCATAAAGGTCTATTGATATTTCTATGAAATACATGACTAACATGTTGACAAGGATATGTGTTTAGGCTTTTGGTCAAGTTGTTTGGAATATGTTTTGTGTGCTTACCTTTAATGTGATTAAATGGTAAGTTAAATTCCATGTTATACGGACTTACTAAGCATTTATTTTTCCTGTTTTATAATACTCGGAAGCTCATAATGTAACAGCCTAATTTTCAGAGGTGTCAGAACAGTGATTTGAGATCACTAAATCCGACAAATGAGTAGGAAATATTATTAATTTAGTGAGTATAAGTTAAATGTGAAGTTAGGAAAAAAATTAAAATAGTGAATAGCGTACTAAAAATAAATATTAAAATAATTAGAATCGAAAAACGAGGTATTAAGACCTCGGGAATTTTAAATCAAGCCATAAATATTTTTATAAATATTTATGGAGCGTTAATAAGTTAGTATTAAAGTTTCGTCAAGAAATTTTAAAGTTCTGATAGTTAATTGAACAAAAAGGACTAAATTGTATCAAATGCAAAATTGTGAGAAATGATTAAATAGCTTAAATGATAAAATAAAGAGGGTTTAAAAGGAAAATAGACCCAAGGTCTCTTTGGGCTGGACGGAAAGACATGAAATCAGCAAGAAAATAAGGAGAATTAAGGGCAAAATTGGAAAATTGCAAAATTTACTTAATAAAGCTAGGACTAAAGTGGAATTATCTAGATTTCTCTTTATTTTTCTGCATTCTACTCAGAAAAAACACCATGGAAGAGTTCCTTCAAGCTAGTTTTTCATATTTTTACTTTAATTAAGTTAAATTCTTGATTATTTCTTGAAATTTTTGTGTTTTTGTGACTTTTACAACTAGGTCCACTTGTTGAATTCATTAGTTTTTAATTCTATGAAAGAAATTGAAAGTTGCTATGAATATGTTCTGGAACTATATGATGATTTGGCATGGAATTAGAGTTTTAAATTGTTTATATGCTGATTTTATTGAAAGAATTGAATAGAAAGTGAATGTTTAGGACCTAATTGTAAAAGAGTTTGAAGTTAAAGTTTCATGTGAAAATTCTGAATTTCAATAGTTATGAAATAACTTCAAATGTCTAGGAAAAGTATTAATTGATAAAATTATCTTAATTGATGGGTTAATTGTGTAAGGACTGAATTGTATGAATTGTGAAATTTGGGGAAAAATGGAAATCAACACTTTGCACTAAAACTGTTTTGGACAGTAGCAGTAGTCTAACTTTTAAAAATCACCAAAAATTTTAGAAATGGAATTAGAGGATTAATAAAATATGAAATTAAAGCTTATTGAGTCTAGTTTCTTATAGAAGAAATTATGTAAGCAATGGAATTGTAAATCATGAGATATGATAAATTTTGTGAGACAAGGTCAGAATGATTTTGGGTTCCCCTGTTCTAAATTTGAAAAATCACCAAAAATTGGATAAAAACAATTAGGGGCTTAAATTTATATGTTTAGAATTCTGAATGAGTCTATTTTCAAGAGAAACAAACGAGGACATCATTCGAATTCCGTACGAGAAGATAATTAATTTTTAGTGAAGAAGGGTCAGAACTATTAGACAGCAGAATAGGGAAGACTTCAATGAATAAACTGTATTAATTGGCCCAACCAAAAATTATGAAATTTTTATGGAAAGAAAACATATGAGTCTAGTTTCTGGGAAAATTTATGGATCTTAATTTTGAGTTCTGTAGCTCAAGATAAAAATGATTTAGTGACTATGACACTGATGGACAGCTTGAATATTCACATAAGTAAATAGTGAAAATTATGGATGATGTTACTTACAAGTGTGTTATTTATACTAAGGATGTGGATGGAGAGGAGGAGGAGGAAAAGTAAATATATATATGAATGACTTGATCACATGCCCGATTATAATCGATAAATGTTGAATTAGAAATGATATAATGTTTTATTTGGAATATTTATTATGAAATTATGAATATCGTTATAATACAAAAATCGTACTTGTGAGTTTGTATAACTAAATTTTAGTGACCATTTGTTAATTTTATGAATTTCATGATGTGTTATTTTATATGTATTGATGATAAAATCGCGAATAATGTAAAAACATGAAAATTGAATAAATGATCAAATTGAGCATTACAATTTAGTGACAAGATGAATTGAAGGAAAAGACCATGGTTGGACCATGGCAACAAGTGATAAGTGATAGCTTCGGCTACACTTATCTGATCAATGACAAGTAAAAGTGATAAGTGATAGCTTCGGCTACACTTATCTGATCAAGGACAAATGAAAGTGATAAGTGATAGCTTCGGCTACACTTATCTGATCAAGGACAAATGAAAGTGATAAGTGATAGCTTCGGCTACACTTATTTGATCAAGGATAAGTGAAAGTGATAAGTGATAGCTTCGGCTACACTTATCTGATCAAGGACAAATGAAAGTGATAAGTGATAGCTTCAGCTACACTTATCTGATCAAGGACAAATGGCAAGTAAAAAGTGGTAGCTTCGGCTACCTGATCAATGAAAAGTGGTAGCTTCGGCTACCTGATCATCGGCTACTTGATTAGTGAAAAATGGTAGCTCCGGCTACCTGATCAGTGAATAGTGATAGCTTCGGCTACAAGTGACAAGTGATTTCTCTGTAAGACCATATCTGGGATAAGACATCGGTGTGATATGTGTATAAAATGTAAGACCATAGCTGAGCTATGGCATTCTAGTGAAAAGACCATAGCTATGCTATGGCATCAGTGATTGTCTGTGAAATTCAGTGCATACCGGTGCAGATCAATTCCGTAAGATGTTCACTAATTTGAAAAAGTTTGGTAAGTATTACATGGAATTATGTGACATAAGGAAATACGAGTTGATGAGACATGAGCATAAAACCCGATTAATGAATGAGTTCATTTGTGATTATATATTTCTACGCCTTGAGTGTATTATCCGTATGAATTGGTATTCCAAATGAGTTAATGAGAAAACTTCTAGTATGAAATAATCTGAGTTCGAAATGAAATATCATGAATACGTACATGAAATACATTGGTATGTCTTGTATATGCTATTTGAATTCATGAATGTGGAAAGTAAATGTATGTAGAAATAAGAGATGATGATATCTGTACATGGAATTTATTGATGAATACGTACATCCAAATTTATATGATAGATTTTAGTGTACATTGAAATTGGGCTCAATAAGTGATTTGGCAATTTAAATCGTGATTGGCAGGAAGAGTTAGTGAATTGCATATTTATGAATTGTTACACGTATTTGTCTGAAATACGAGAAAGTGATGGTAATTGATACATGTAAATTTGGGACTATGATATATATAAAAACATGGAATATGTTTGATAAATGTGTTCATTTATAACTACGGAATTATGTACCTCATGTGTGTTATTTGCATAAAGATGATATTTCAAAGACTTTAGTGAATAAAGCTTAAATACGAAATAGTATGAAATCGAGACAAGTTGTTATGAAAATGTATTTAAATTATCTATAAGTGTTTCGTGCTTCTCGGTAATACCTCGTACTCTATTCCAGCGACAGATACGGGTAGGGGTTGTTACATTTAGTGGTATCAGAGCTACGGTTTAGTCGGTTCTCGGACCGAACATAGCATACGTGAAGTCTAGAAATACATGCCATATAAATCTGTGATAGTGTGATGTGTATGATCCGGTCTAATCTTTATTTTACATATAGACAATACTTTTCAATCGAGCTATTTCATAAATTGTTGAAAGTGACACTAAGGTGTCTGAGTAAGAATGTGTTTAAGATGAGTTGAAACTTGAAAAGGTATGAAAAAGAGTTCATGATATGGATGTGATGAGGTACGAAATGAACTAGTCATAAATCGAGAAATATGGGAAAAGTGAAATGAAATGAAAGTTTATCTTGTGATGAGCGCATCTCTGTTTGTGTGACATTCATATGAGATTATGTGCCTGACTTGTTTGATTAAGTAAATGCTATGAGTGAACTTACTCAAAATTCATGGAATATATGTTTAAGTACACTTGTTTAAAAATGATAATTGAAAAGTTCATGTAACATAATTATGTATGTTAATTTGCTTGAAGTGAATTATGTAATTGTAAGGATATGATGTTGATGATAAATGCTAAATCTTATGTATGTATTTATGAGAGTCTAGTTAGAGGTTTTACGACCTCACCCCCTTATCAATGTGGTATTTTATAACGAAAATTTACGAGAATTATGTTGAATAGTTCACAAGTGTGAAACTAAAGAGTACAGTAGTGAAATAATTAATAATGCAGACGGAGTTAAAAATAGTTTGACAAGTGAATACAGTTTTGAAAAAGATATCAGATTATTCTAAAGATCATTCAGATTACGTAATGTCACGGTTAAAGAGAAAGTTAACCTTGGCTAATCGACTTATCTCGATATGATGTCTAAAGTATGTGGTTGCTGAAGTTTTTCCCGAATTGGTTTTCGTTAGTGAATGGAATGATGCAGAGTTCATGATGATAGAATTTGTCAGAGAAATGATAATTGAATAGTAAAGATGTCTCTGTGTGTGACAATTATAGTTGAAATGAATATGATGATCTTTTCTGGGTATTATATATATTCTTTTATCATCAAATATATGTGTTTGGTTGTTCAGTTTTTGATGGAGTTCTTATGTTGTGAGAATGCTAGCTAACTATGATGTTAGACAAAAGCCCTGTTGGTCTGGTCGATTTATGATCAGTATTTCTTCATCTCTTTGGAATTTTAGTCTAATATGTTGGAATGAAGTTGATGGTAAAAATTTATATGAGACTATTCTTATGTTTCTACTGATTATGATTTTATTTTATACATGCGGAAAATATATTATCTTTGTTATGATGTTTTTAGTAGGTAAGCGGTGTTTTTCTTTTGGCTTTCTCTGAGGAATTATCAAGATCTTTATTATCTTCTTGTGTATTAGATGTGCTAGTGATTGCAAGAGCGCTACATAAATATTTTTGAGTTCAAGCCGAATATCAAGAGCATTCAGGATTATTGCAGTCAGTGATAATACTAGTGTGATATGAGATAGAATGGCTATAGATTTCGAATTGGGATTGTCATTAACATCAGAAAGGAAAATGTTATTTAGTTTATGGTTAATCATTTCACAAAGAAATATCTGTATGATCATTTCAGTAGGTACAGAGTTTTTTTTTATTTGACAGATCAGCTAAGTATATGTGTTCCTAAGAGGGTAATTTAGAATTTTGACAATAAGTTCCAACATTTATTCCAGAGTTCAAAGGTGACTGGAAAAAAAAATAATATTCGAGGTTAAACCGAATTGTGATTTTGAGAAGTTAGTAAAAGTGTTTCATGAATATTGAAAGCAACTTTTTCTAATAAAATTTTCGGGGACGAAAATCCCTAAAGGGGGGGAGAGTTGTAACAGCCTAATTTTCCGTGGTGTCAGAACAGTGATTTGAGATCACTAAATCCGACAAATGAGTAGGAAATATTATTAATTTAGTGAGTATAAGTTAAATGTGAAGTTAGGAAAAAAAATTAAAATAGTGAATAGCGTACTAAAAATAAATATTAAAATAATTAGAATCGAAAAATGAGGTATTAAGACCTCGGGAATTTTAAATCGAGCCATAAATATTTTTATAAATATTTATAGAGCGTTAATAAGTTAGTATTAAAGTTTCGTCAAGAAATTTTAAAGTTCTGAGAGTTAATTGAACAAAAAGGACTAAATTGTATCAAATACAAAATTGTGAGAAATAATTAAATAGCTTAAATGATAAAAGAAAAAGGGTTTAAAAGGCAAATAGACCCAAGGTCTCTTTGGGCTGGACGGCAAGGCATGAAATCAGCAAGAAAATAAGGAGAATTAAGGGCAAAATTAGAAAATTGCAAAATTTACTTAATAAAGCTAGGACTAAAGTGGAATTATCTAGATTTTTCTTTATTTTTCTGTATTCTCATCAGAAAAAACACCATGGAAGAGTTCATTCAAGCTATTTTTTCATATTTTTACTTCAATTAAGTTCAATTCTTGATTATTTCTTGAAATTTTTGTGTTTTTGTGACTTTTACAACTAGGTCCACTTGTTGAATTCATTAGTTTTTAATTCTATGAAAGAAATTGAAAGTTTCTATGAATATGTTCTTGAACTATATGATGATTTGGCATGCAATTAGAGCTTTAAATTGTTTATATGCTGATTTTATTGAAAGAATTGAATAGAAAGTGAATGTTTAGGACCTAATTGTAAAAGAGTTTGAAGTTAAAGTTTCATGTGGAAATTCTGAATTTCAATAGTTATGAAATAACTTCAAATGTCTAGGAAAAGTATTAATTGATAAAATTATCTTAATTGAGGGGTTAATTGAGTAAGGACTGAATTGTATGAATTGTGAAATTTGGGGAAAAATAGAAATCAACACTTTGCACTAAAACTGTTTTGGACAGTAGTAGTAGTCTAACTTTTAAAAATCACCAAAAATTTTAGAAATGGAATTAGAGGATTAATAAAATATGAAATTAAAGCTTATTGAGTCTAGTTTCTTATAGAAGAAATTATGTAAGTAATGGAATTGTAAATCATGAGATATGATAAATTTTGTGAGACAAGATCAGAATGATTTCGGGTTCCCTTGTTCTGAATTTGAAAAATCATAAAAATATGGATAAAAACAATTAGGGGCTTAAATTTATATGTTTAGAATCCTGAATGAGTCTATTTTCAAGAGAAACAAACGAGGACATCATTCGAATTCCGTACGAGAAGATAATTAATTTTTAGTGAAGAAGGGTCAGAACTGTTAGACAGCAGAACAGGGGAGACTTTAATGAATAAACTGTATTAATTGGCCCAACCAAAAATTATGAAATTTTTATGGAAAGAAAACATATGAGTCTAGTTTCTGGGAAAATTTATGGATCTTAATTTCGAGTTCTGTAGCTCAAGATAAAAATGATTTAGTGACTATGACACGGATGGACAGCTTGAATATTCACATAAGTAAATAGTGAAAATTATGGATGATGTTACTTACAAGTGTGTTATTTATACTAAGGATGTGGATGGAGAGGAGGAGGAGGAAAAGTAAATATATATATATGAATGACTTGATCACATGCCCGATTATAATCGATAAATGTTGAATTAGAAATGATATAATGTTTTATTTGGAATATTTATTATGAAATTATGAATATCGTTATAATACGAAAATCGTACTTGTGAGTTTGTATAACTAAATTTTAGTGACCATTTGTTAATTTTATGAATTTCATAATGTGTTATTTTATATGTATTGATGATAAAGTCGCGAATAATGTAAAAACATGAAAATTGAATAAATGATCAAATTGAGCATTACAATTCAGTGACAAGATGAATTGAAGGAAAAGACCATGGTTGGACCATGGCAACAAGTGATAAGTGATAGCTTCGGCTACACTTATCTGATCAATGACAAGTGAAAGTGATAAGTGATAGCTTCGACTACACTTATCTGATCAAGGACAAATGAAAGTGATAAGTGATAGCTTCGGCTACACTTATTTGATCAAGGATAAGTGAAAGTGATAAGTGATAGCTTCGGCTACACTTATCTGATCAAGGACAAATGAAAGTGATAAGTGATAGCTTCAGCTACACTTATCTGATCAAGGACAAATGGCAAGTAAAAAGTGGTAGCTTCGGCTATCTGATCAATGAAAAATGGTAGCTTCGGCTACCTGATCATCGGCTACTTGATTAGTGACAAATGGTAGCTCCGGCTACCTGACCAGTGAATAGTGATAGCTTCGGCTACAAGTGACAAGTGATTTCTGTGTAAGATCATATCTGGGATAAGACATCGGTGTGATATGTGTATAAAATGTAAGACCATAGCTGAGCTATGGCATTCTAGTGAAAAGACCATAGCTATGCTATGGCATCAGTGATTGTCTGTGAAATTCAGTGCATACCGGTGCAGACCAATTCCGTAAGATGTTCACTAATTTGAAAAAGTTTGGTAAGTATTACATGGAATTATGTGACATAAGGAAATACGAGTTGATGAGACATGAGCATAAAACCCGATTGATGAATGAGTTCATTTGTGATTATATATTTCTACGCCTTGAGTGTATTATCCGTATGAATTGGTATTCCAAATGAGTTAATGAGAAAACTTCTAGTAGGAAATAATCTGAGTTCGAAATGAAATATCATGAAAACGTACCTGAAATACATTGGTATGTCTTGTATATGCTATTTGAATTCATGAATGTGGAAAGTAAATGTATGTGGAAATAAAAGATGATGATATCTGTACATGGAATTTATTGATGAATACGTACATCCAAATTTATATGATAGATTTTAGTGTACATTGAAATTGGGCTCAATAAGTGATTTGGCAATTTAAATCGTGATTGGCAGGAAGAGTTAGTGAATTGCATATTTATGAATTGTTACACGTATTTGTCTGAAATACGAGGAAGTGATGGTAATTGATACATGTAAATTTGAGACTATGATATATATATAAAAACATGGAATATGTTTGATAAATGTGTTCATTTATAACTACGGAATTATGTACCTCATGTGTGTTATTTGCATAAAGATGATATTTCAAAGACTTTAGTGAATAAAGCTTAAATATGAAATAGTATGAAATCGAGACAAGTTGCTATGAAAATGTATTTAAATTATCTATAAGTGTTTCGTGCTTCTCGGTAATGCCTCGTACTCTATTCCAGCGACAGATACGGGTAGGGGTTGTTACACAAAAAGGTTGGAGGTTGGTCGGGGCATCATCACACTATCCCTCGGCTCATTTTGGTATAAATAGTAAACTCATTTTGGTTATAATGGCATGTATAAGTTAATTAACCAAAATGTTGACATGTAAATGTTTGATATATAATAGCCATTTGTATGGTTTATGTTTGATATGTTTTGATATATATATAAGTGGATTTATCATGTTAGAAGTATTGAGCTTGATTATGCATATATGCATTTGGTTATTTAGGTAAATATGAACACTAAGTAGACATGATAATAAATTGTCGTTTGAGGTGCCTAAGAGCACATTGGTTGTGTGTGGTAATATGTTATGTTAACGCATGAATATGGCTTGATTCAAATATTTTATATTGGATTGGGAATGTGTTTAAGTGTTAATGTAAGTGGAAGACAAGTTTAGGTGAGAAATAAGGCTTGCAAATGACCTTATTTTGTCCAAACAGGCAGAGACAATGGCGTGTGTCTCGGCCGTATGTGACACACGGCCCAGTACATGGGCGTGTGTCCCTTACATATTTAAAATTTCAAAACAGAATGCTCAGGATTGAACACACGACCTGGCATATGGGCATGTGGCTTGGCCGTGTGACCCTTGCATCTACCCACGGCTTAGCACACGGTCGTGTGACTTGGCCATATGACCCAAGTCAGAGAGTTACACGGGTACAGACATAGGTTGCGACACGATCATGTGCCCCATTTGAAATGCCCACATAGCCAAAGACATGGGCGTGTCTCTTGGCCGTGTGAGCCACACGGCCTAACCACACGGGCATGTGTACCCTGCACTTAAGAAAATTTTGAAATTTTACGAAAATTTCTCTAAGTACCCAGTTTAGTCCCGACTTGTTTCTAATGTATGTTTTGGGCCTCGAGGGCTCATATAAGGGACTTTATGAATAATATCTGACTTGAATGTTAAATAATATGAAATGTTTGTATTTGATCTGTTTATTCCTGTAATGCTTCGTAACCCTGTTCCAATGGCGGATATGGGTTATGGGCGTTACAATATTAATTTCATGTAATTATTTTATTTATTAAATTACATTGTAATTAGTATTTTAATCATGTGTTTAATTGTGTAGTTCACATAGATGTTAGATATCACACCGAATGTTGCTTCCGTCATTCCTCCGTCGGCTAAAGCACATGCAACCGTGTGGTGTGTTAATGCACCTATGATCAATTTTCAAATGGTGGAGTGGTATGTCGAGGATCGTGCACTTTGTCAATTCGAGTGTCGTCAACATATTCTGGATGTTCCTATACAATTGGAAAAATATGTCTACGAAATTAACAAGAAGGGGAAAAATGCAAAGAATTGAGCATTAGAGCATTAACCATGTATTGTGTTGTAGAACATCCGGTTGGAGAGAATGCCTTATTTAGAATCATGTTTTCCCGATTTCACTCAATCGGGGGACTACTAGTAGTGGTGCATGTGAAATGGGTTGCCCTACTTATATGGTGGTCGATTGATGTTAGTCCCTCCACATATGGAATTGCGAGATCGCTTAAAAAGCCGTCCTCGTCAGAAATATCCTTCTCCACCACCCGAGTCAGAGTCGGAGCCCAAGCCCCAGCCCGAGCCGATATTTTCATTATCATACAGACACTTAACCGATAGTTCCTATCACCTAGACATAGAGGGTTGGCACTAGAGATGTGTATGGGCCGGGCGGCCCGGCCCTGCCCGAAGGCCTGCCCAAAAAATGGGGGGGTTAGGGTAAAAATATAGGCCCGAAAAATGGGCTTGGACAAAAAACGAGGCCCGTTTAGAAAACGGGCTGGGCCCCGGGTAAGATTTTTTTGGCCCGGCCCGATTTTAATATTAAATTATTTTTAAAATTTTTTTATTTTTAATTTTAAGTAACTTTAGTACTTTGAATTTACTCTTTTTGTTGTTTTTAATGTTATTTTGATATTGTAAAATTTTTGTTATTAATATAATTTGGTTCTTAATTTAGTTCTAATTTGTTTCAATTTTCCAATTTTAATATAATTACTTTTTATTATATTTTTAATTTATGTATTATTTTAAGAATTATTTTAGTCTCATTTTTATTTGTATTTTGTTTTAATATTTGTTTTTATGTTTTTAAATGTATTTGATTTATTATATTTTAAATTTTTTTATTTAATAAAAAATGTAAAAAAATAATATGGCCGGGTCGGGCTGGGCTCGGGCCTACTATTTTTTTTGGGCCGGGCTTGGACAAATTCTAGGCCCATATTTCAGGCAGGGCCGGGCCCAGGCCTTTAAAACAGGTAGAATTTTTTTATGGGCCCGACCCGAATCTGGCTTGGCCCCGCCCATGCACACCTCTAGTTGGCACCAGCCCGAGCCGACACCTTCATTATCATACACACACTCGACCGATAGTTCTTATCACCCGGATATGGGGGTTGGCTCAAGCCCAAGCCGGAACCTTTATTTTCATACACACACTCGACCGGTAGTTCCTATTACTCGAAGAAAGGAGGTTACATTTCTTATCAACAGTCGAGCTCACCAACGATATTTGACATGTTTAGCCCATTCTCACCTCAGTACTATACCCTTCCCAAGCAAACGTTTGCCACCAACAGTTTATCGAGTTTGCTTAATACACTCCGAGGATCGCCTATGGGTGATGAGAATGTCGGTTCAAGTGATATGGACATTGACCTTTGGAAGCACCCGTAACGTGAAAGAAGGCCGCCATAACAATCACCCCACGAACGACCCCGTCAAACCATAGATTTTGATGGTTTTAATTCAAATAATTCAATTTATTGTAATGTTTAGTTAATTTAATATTTGACATATTTTATTTTAAGCTAAAGTTTGCCTCATGTTAACAAAAATGTTTGAAACAAGTTCATGCAAATATACGTGCCCATCAAGTTCATCAAGTTCATGTAAATAATTAAAGTTGATACAAGAATGGAAATTTAATACAAAAAGAGATACATAACACAAATATATGTAAATAATTAAAATTGATACAAGAATAGAAATTCAATACATAATTTACATTCTAGTCAGTCGAGACGACTTTCCCAGGTGATAGTTTTGATGTGGGAATTTGCTTCGATTATGATCGTTTGGTTTACACACGCAAGAATGTTTAGTGTTAACCTTATCCTTATATCCATGTCATTTATTATTCGAGTGACATAAAGGCAACCTCTGGGCTTCCTACGGAGACTGCAGTCTGGGACCAACTCGAAAGTCGTGGGGGAACTTCCTATGTTAACACATCTCGTATTATTGGGATCTCGTTTCCCTAAATACGTAATGTGCGTTCTAATGTGAATACCTTATTGATATATTGTTAGACATTGATAGAGGTATCAACGCATGCTGCAATGACGTGTGCACACGGGTAATGAAGTGTCTAGAATTTCCCACAATCACATCGTCTGTTTAGAAGATCAACTCCGTATGACCTAAGCAAGATACCTGGTCAACAAACGACTGCTTCTATCACTCGAAACATTTCAAAATATTGAGAATATAATTGAACATTCATTGTCATCGCTTTTCGAATGTTGACCATCATTGCCATCCTAACTGCCCTAACATATATGAACGCTTGATTCATTTGATTTACTTGTCTAAGCCCTATTTTTGGCATCAATGTGGCCATTTGGTAAAAAGTAGTTGAGAATATATATGCAATTGGGAGATGTCATGTATTCTTTAATACCGTGTTAACAACCTCTGCCAAATTAGTGGTTATTTGACCATATCATGAATCGTTATCTAAACTTTGAGCCCATTGTTAGGGCTCCATACTCTCAAACCACTCATATAATGTAGTATTCGTTTGACCTTTCATATCAGCTTCGAGGTCGGTTAGTCTCCGTATGAACTGATATGGATCCAGTTCGTACCCTGAACTGTTACAACATGTTACGTGTCGTTTTACAAACTCTAAACATATGGGAAAAAATAAGACAGATAATTACCCATATTCACAACTTGTCTTTGCCAATATGTATTTTTGAATTCTTTGTGAAAGTTCACCGCAATGTGCCTGATGTAGTAGACGGATTTCCACGAAACACTCGAACACCTAATTGCTACAATTAGCCCGTTTGATCTATCAAAAATGATGCAAACGTTGTCTTGAGTGACAACATATCTCCACAAGTTCTCTAAGAAAAATTCTCACGACTCCATGTTCTCTCCTTCTACAATAGAAAAACCTATTAGTAGTAAGTTTCAATTCCCTTCTTGTGCAATCACAATAAGGAGAATCCGCATATATTTCTCGTACAGTCAAGTCTCATCTACTTGCACAAGCGGCTTATAGTAAAATGGTCCGAATGCATTGATCAAATGTCCAAAACACATATTGATAAGTTCTTTTCCCTGGATATAGTTGGTTGTCTTAGTTGTAATAAGGCAACTTCTGCAACTCAATAATAGTCCCTGGAACGTATGAGCACATTGCCGCAATCCACAATTGGAGTTTGTTGTACAACGTATCCCAATTTTTGTACAACTGATCCATGACAATCTATATAGCCAACCATACATTCCGGCATGAAACTCGTTACTGGAACTATTCTTACATTTCTATAATTAGAACCGATACAGTAATGGTGGGGGAGTCTTTAACCATTTCCAGTATGCAGTTGTGGATGATTTTTGAATCAAGCTTGCGATGGTCCTGCGTCATACGAGCAGAAGTGCATATATGAGGCCCAACATATTTTCGTATCTCCTACTGATGGGACCTCTAGATAAATGCAACTCGTACCCGCCACTTGCACTGTAACGCCCCAAACCCGAGACCGTCGCCAAAGTCGAGCACAAGGTGTTAACGGACTTAATTCATTAATTAAACAGCTCAAACAATTTATTTTAGAACTTCTAAACAAGCTGGCTAACTGCGTCATAGTAGCTTAAAAATTCATATCTCAAGTTAAGAAACTCTAAATCCAATTCCATAAATTTTCCCTAAAACTAAACTCATATATCTATCAACTGAATTTTTTCTAGAATTTTTGGTCGGGCCAACTAGTACAGTTTATTAGTTAAAGTCTCCCCTGTTTCAAGGTTCGACTACTCTGACCCCTGTGTATTACGAATTAAATACCTCCCTGTACAGAGTTTCAATTACTATGTCATTTTTTTCTTATAAAACTAGAGTCAATAAGGAATCTGTACATGTAAAGCATGACTTATAATTATCTTTGTACAATTTTTGGTGAATTTCCAAAGTCAGAACAAGGGATCCATAAATCGCTTTGGCCCTATTTCACAAAAATTTAAATATCTCATAAAATATAACTCATATACCTGTTTTGTTCCATCCATATGAAAATAGACTCATCAAGCTTTAATTCTATATCTCATTCACTATCTAAATCCATTTATACTATTTTTAGTGATTTTCTAAATTCACGTTATTATTGCTGTCCGATACTGTTTTAAAGCTAATTTCACATTTTTCATGATTTCCATGGAATAACTAGCATTAAGGCATACATAACACCAAACATGTCCTTGATTAGCCATTCCAACAGCTAATCATTATCAAGCATTTACATACCCTTCATCAGCCATATCATAAGATCATACACACAAAATGGCTACGATGTTATACATGCCATACTCAAAATGAAAAGACTAGCTATACCAAAATAATTCTCGTGATAGTGTGCCCGGACCTCCGACGTACTTTACGATCCCCAAGTTAGCTTGACAAAACTATAAAAAGAAGGAAAATAAAGGGGGTAAGCATTAAGCTTAGTAAGTTTGCATGCAAATAAATAACAACATTCATAAGAATTATCTTACTACTTGGCATGATACTATTTTAAACTTCTTCACTTACTCACTTACTTAAATACTTACTTAATCAAATTTATTAATACATTTTACTTACCTTTTTCCTTATCAAGCATACATGAACATTATGTACTTACCTTTGCTCTTCTAGCATGAACTTGTCTTACCTTTTTAGTATAACTCATCTTACCTTTCCTTACCTTGATATTCTCTTTAAATTTTCCCGTTGAACCACTTGGAATACTAAGGATACGCGGGTACCTTACCATTGCCATGACTTGTCATGGTCTTACATGGTATCCTTTTGAAACTTACCATTGCCATGTCTTGACATGGTCTTACATGGTATCCTTGCCTTATGAACTCACCAATGCCATGCCTTGGCATGGTCTTACATGGAACATTTGCCTTATAGTAACTTATCAATGCCATGTCTTGACATGGTCTTACATGATTTCCTTGCCTTAGAAACCTTACCAATTTCCATGCCTTGGCATGGTCTTACATGGTATCCTTAAACCCTAATGTCATGACATTTGTATCCTACACATTCCTAAGGTTCAATCGGGACTTTTTGAAATTACTTTTCCGTCAATTTATGCTTGAGTCTTCTTTGAATAATTTCATAAAATAAATATACACATGCTGGAAATTAACAAAATTAACATAAAATAATAGAATATTGCATTTATTTACCGCAAACTTACCTCGAAACAAAATACGATCAACTATATCGATTTAGTCCACTATCTTTTTCTTTTCCCGGTCTAACTCTGGATTTTGTTCTTCTTGATCTATAATAAAAAAATTAGCTTATTTAATACTCACATTTATTAAAACAATCCTTGACCCAAACTTTGGCAAAATTATATTTTTTCCCCTAAACTTTTACATATTTACACTTTTTCCCCAAGGCTCGGAATTTAAACTTCATCCTATTTTCTTATGTTTTATGACATGCTGATCATTTTTCCTTTCTATGACAACATCAAATTCTCACTCTAACATGTACTTATGACTATTAGGTATTTTTACCGATTAAGCCCTTTTACTCGTTTTCACTTAAAACCGAGTAGCACAAGTTGTCTAACATAATTTAAAACCTCATATTCTATCATAAAATACCAAAATACACAAATTTTACCTATGGGTATTTTTCCAAATATGAAACCGGGACTCCAAAAATGTAAAGAAAATTAAAAACGAGGCTTGGAATCACTTACTATGGAGCTTGAAAGCTTGGAACAAACCCTAGCTATGGAGAAACCTTGAAATTTCGGCCTAATGAAGAAGATTGACAAAAATTGGCTTTTAATTTTGTTTTTAATTCATTTTAATAACTAAATGACCAAAATGCCCTTAATTAAAAACTATGGTGTTTTATTTTCCTTTAGGTATTTTTGTCCAAACTAGTATAATGGTCTAATTACTATCCAAGGACCTCCACTTTAAAAACCCATTACTCACAAGTACTTAATACCTTTGTGAACTAGAACACACATTTTACAACTTTTGTAATATAGTCCTAAATATCAAATTGGACCCTCTATCGATAAAATTTCTAAACGAAAGTTTCACACAATCATGCAATCATGCCATAGACCTTAAAATGATAATAAAATAATTTTTTTTCTACCTCAAATTTGTGGTTTCGCAACCACTATTTCGTTTAGACCCTATTTCGGGATGTTACATGCACCCTTCTATCAACTTCCAACACTCACCAACATAGATTTTCGGTTTAAAGTCAGCCACCCTGTAGTCGACAGACACCTTCAACCTATAGCACTTAATAACATCAACACACTAGCCTTTGCTCGCGAATCTTTAACCCACCAACAACTCTTCTGATTCATGATCTTCTAAAATCAGGTGAACATGTATGATGTCCAGGAACTCGAGAAACCCGAAAGCATGCACTGCACCAGGATGGACAACTGACATATAGGCTCCGAGATCATTGCGTATGACGATACTATGATATCAATGACGAAGGACTTGATGATAGAAAGAACAAAAAATCTTAATAAAATAACAATAAAAAATAACCATACACAATTATAATAAAATAACTAACTATTCTTTTTTTTAAAAGGAACATCTGACTATTCTTTAAACGATAGCAAACAAAATAAATTGCAATATAAAAAATTAAAATGGAAAAATAATTACTATTAACATTTTAGCACAAATAACATACTTTAATACTAAACTTAATAAACTATTACTAAAATAATATAACCTTTAAAAAATTACAAACAAAACAGTGAAGAAGCTTAACTCCAATTTTTTTTAGGGGAAGGGGTTGTGTACCTTTAGAATTATTTTACTCACTTCAAGTTAAAAACTGATGTGTGGGGTTCGGGACCAAACCAACTCCCATTTATAATAATAAAATTAATTTTTTATGAAAAAAAACCAAACTGGTATAATAATTTTCGGGTATTGGAACTCGAGTCTATGATGGCTTGACGGTCTGCCACGGATGTGATCCGTCAATCATGGGCCCGGATTCTAGTACCCAAAAATTAAAATATTAATTTTTTCAACTTTTAAAAATATATATTTTATTATAAAACAACAGGGTATCACCTGACATATCGACGACACCAATAATTTTTTATTTTGTTATACATGTAAAAAAAATGGTGTATTTTGGGTTTGAAATACGGGTGTCGCCGATTGATAAAAAAATTTAAAAAAAGAGAGGTGTCGTCGATTGGTCAGGCGATATCAATTTTTTATTATAGAATTTGCCTAAATTCGTTAATATTAATGCCCTTATCCTATTTTGGTATTTATTTTATATTATTTACGCAAAAAAACCCTAAATTTAAGTTTTGTATTAATATTTATATTAATTATATTAATATTAAATAAAATAAAAACCGTCCCTCCCCCTCCCCCACCATTGGAACCACCCATTTTCTCCTCCATAGTCATTGGTAAAAAATAAGCAATCGAAACAACCGAGATGAGAAAACAAAACCAAAAACGGATATCATAGTCCCAAAGTTTCAATCTTGTCAAGTTTATCCACTGCCTGTCTAAGCTTTAAAATAGAACCCAGACATCTTAAAGTACAAAGACATTTTCGATTGCTTATTTTTTTAGAAGTGACAGATATAAGGGGGACGGGGACGGTTGTGACTGGTGTAGGGAGCTCCGGTGGGGAGGTGTAATACCCCGAAAATTTTTATAGTAAAATATTATCTGTGATATAGTAAAATAAGGAAATAAAGTGACAAAAAGAGAAATTTTGAGTTATGTCAATATTGGGAAGTATATTATGACATATTGATTCAAGAAAGGATTAAATTGTAAAAGTGAGAAAAGTTTTGTGGCCCAAGAGTAAATATTCAAAATTTGAAGGATTAAAGTGTAAATATAAAAAGTTGAAGGACTAATAGTGAAAATATTTTAAGGGTGGAATGATTTAGAAACCAAGGAAAATTGATGAATTAGGACCAAATTGAATAGGTGAAGAATTATGAGGGACTAAATTGCAATTTTACCAAATTAAGTGATGACTCAAGAATGGAATTTTAAAAGATCACAAAGGGCAAAATGGTCCATTGGAAAAGAGAGAAATCTAGAGACAATGATGATGTTGGAGATATTTAAGATAAATTAAATAAATAAATATTAGTTTATTAATACGTTAAAATTGATTTTTAAATGATATTTTATTATTTTATTATTATTTTATTTAATATATATATGAAAGGAAAGAATGGGGAGGATGATATGATATGATCACATTTCTCATGCAACTAACGTGAGAAGAAGAAGAAGAAAGAAAGAAAGTTTTTCTTTTCTTACAATTTAGTCCTTCCTCCAAAAATTCATTATTTTCACCTACAAATTGAAAGAATTTCCATAGCCATCAAGAGATAAAGATAGCAAGGAGATGATGGAGAGCAAGAATATCAAGTTGGATTCAAGAAATAGAAGCTGGAGCAGAGAGAAAAATCAAGTTAAAGATTGAAGTCAATAAGAAAAGGTAAGTACATCAAGATTTCAATATGTTTTTAAGTTTGTTATTATTAACAAAGCATGGAAATAATGTTATAGTAGAGTTTTCTTACATAAGGTTCTATATTCTTGATATGTTAGTGAAGAGAAAATAAGAGAAAGTGATGAGAAATGGTGTAGAAAAACAAAATAAGGGTGTTATAACATGGTAATTAATATCTTGCACTAAAACAGTTCTAGACAGCAGTAGTAGTCTAACTTTGAAAAATCACCAAAAATTTTAAAAATCGAATTATAGGATGAATAAAATATGAAATTAAATCTTATTGAGTCTAGTTTCTTATAGAAGAAACGGTGTAAGTAATGGATTTGTAAATCATGAGATATAATGAATTTTGTGAGACAAGGTCAGAATGAATTCGGGTTCCCCTGTTCTGACTTTGGAAAATCATAAAAAAATTGGATAGAAATAATTATGGGCTTAAATTTATATTTTTAGAATATTGAATTAGTATATTTTAAATAGAAATAAACAGGAATATCATTTGAATTCTGCATGAGGAGATACTTAATTTTTAGTGAAGAAGGGTTAGAACTGTCAGACAACAGAACAGGGGTAACTTTAAAGAATAAAATGTACTTATTGGCTAAACCAAAAATTCTGAAACTTTTATGGCAAGAATATATATGAGTATAGTTTCAGGGAAAATTAGCGGATCTTAATTTGGAGCTCTATAGCTCCAGATATAAATAATTTAGTGACTATGACACAGATGGACAGTTTGAATATTTATAAAAGTAAATAATAAAAATTATAGATGATGTTACTTCCAAGTGTGTTATATACATTAAGGATGTGGAATGGAGAGGAGGAGGAAGAAAATATATATGAATATTCAGATACCATGGCTAATTTGCATGTTTTAGGCTTAAGGACTAAATTGAATAAAAGTAAAACTTCAGGGGGCAATTTTGTAAAACTGTCAAAATGACCAAATTGAAGGGAATGAATTGTTTTATTATCTAAATTAATAAATTGAATGAAATTGTCAATTTAAGATCGAGTGAAAATTGGAAAAATGGTAAATTACCAAAATGTCCCTGAATCTTAATATTTTTGCAATTTCGCTAGGTAAGTTCGTGTAACTTGAATTATATTCTTAAATGCTTGATATTGTATGTTATTGATGTGAATATGATTTGAATGTTCATTGTATGGAAATTTATGAAACATTGATATATTTGATAAAAGGAGAAGAAATCCCGGTTGAATGAAAGGAAAATTCGATGGATCTCTGAAAAGGAATTGACGGTAAAAAGGATCTAGCCCGGACGGGTGATCCTATCCTGATATAGCCCTCCCGAAGAATATGTGTAAAATGGATTTAGCCCAGACGGGTAATCCGATTAGGGTCTGAATTTAGCCTGGACTGGTAATTCAGATCCAAGCTCATTAGAGTAATTGTCGTTGCAAGGGATTTAGCCTGGACTGGTAATCCCGAAAATACTCTATGAGTTTATATTACAGGGGATTTAGCCTGGACTGGTAATCCCACTGTAAGGATGAGGTTCGCGGGAGTGTGCTCTCTGATATGAAATGTGTAAGACCATGGTTGAAAGATACCATGGCAACCTGATATGAAATGTGTAAGACCATGGTTGAAAGATACCATGACAATGTGATATGAAATGAATAAGACCATGGTTGAAAGATACCATGGCAACGTGATATGAAATGAATAAGACCATGGTTGAAAGATACCATGGCAACATGACAGAAAATGAGTAAGACCATAGTTGAAAGACACTATGGCATCATGTCAAAGATAAATAAGACCGTGGATGGGAGACGCGATGACATCTATTGAACAATTGATATTCAGGTAATATGCATCAGATGACGAATGGTTATATAAAATGGTTGTGTGAAATGTTTACAATAACTGGTCATATGGAAATATATGTACAAAATAGTTGTATGAAATAATTATGAAGATAGATAAACGAAATAAGAATAAGTACATGGAATATAATTTATGTTAAGTTTGATATAAACTTTACCGGAATAAATATACATAAAATATATGGAAATGATGGAGCATGAAATATTGATATAATGAAATGATTGATATATACTTATGAAGAAACGGTAAGAGAATGATATGTTTCATGACATGTACATATATGATTATCTTTGATATGTTGATACAAGGAAATTATGTAAGTAAAGACAATTATTAAACTCAAGTGTGACATGTCGAGAAAATAAGTATATCAATGTTGAATTTATTTGAAATATTTGCAAGTATACTAACAATGATGTGGCTTGACGCTTAGACAAGTGTCAAGGTATTGATTGAATGGTAACATGTTTAATTATAAGAAGCATTGAAATAGTAAGTACTTAGATGAAAATAAAATTTAAGATTTTACGAAATTTTTTTTATGATTCCGATTTAATTTCGGTTGATTTTTAATGTATGTTTGGGGCTTCGAGGGCCCAATAAAGAGACGTTATGATTATTTTCAAAACATGAATAATAAATGACTCAGAATTATCTGAAAATGTTCAGTAAACTTCGGTAATGCCTCGTACCTATTTCGGCAATAGATACGGGTAGTGGGTGTTACATTTAGCGGTATCAGAGCTACGGTTTAGTCGGTTCTCGGACCAAACGTAGTATATGTGAAGTCTAAAAACACATGTCATTATAATATGTGATAAGTATGATATCTCCTGACTCTGATGAGATTTGTTTTACTTATAAAATGAGATGCTTTCTAACCCAAGATAATTATGATAATACTAGAAACGATACTCAAGTATATGAGTAATAGTTGATTAGAATGAATCGGAATTCATAAAGATATGAATAAATACATGTTGATGATGAATGTTATGTGTATTATAAATTATATTGCTACATGAAATATTGTGCTGATGACTAAATTGCAAAATATATAAAAGTGGTATATGAAGTACATGATAAGGATTATTAGTAAATTATGGATGAATAATGAATTTTGAAAAATATTACATGTATTAAAGGTAAAGAAGACATAAATAAATGGATTATTGGCACAAGGATTAAATTATAAAGCATGTAAAAGTATTATGCGAAAGGTGTAAAAGTGATATGCGTGCATGAAATAATTTGCCCAAGTAGACAAGATTAAAACTACTAGGATATTAAGGGACCTCAGCATGCTCTCTGATTATTAGCACATTCAGCACATTCGTACTCTCTGTATAGCACTTCAGTGTTCTCTGTTTAATAATGCATAATAATGCACCTCTGTATAAGTCCCGTATATCCGAAGTGTTCTATCTAGTCTACTAGGCATCTGCTAAGTAAAAGTAAACAATTTTCGTTATGAGGTAAATGATTATCTCTGAGTAAAAATGTTAGTTATGATGAAGCAGAACTCGTAAAAGTACGAATAAATGTTTTATAGTACTTGAGAATGATAAATGTTATATGAGTAAATATATGACAATTAAATTATGAGACTTTATGATCTATACCCCTTTACTAGTACAGTTATATGCAATGAAATTCATGAGATTTATATTGATTAAGTTCAGAAGTGGAAAGTGAAAAGTTCAATGGTAGAACAATTGATAATATAGTCAGAATTGAGAATGAGTTAATAGGCAAAGATGGGTTCTGAATAGATACATCAAAATTTTTCTGAAAACTAGCTGGGATATACAGTACCACTGTTAAATAAAGAGATTATTTATAGGAAAATCGATTTGTTCAAATATGGTATTTACAGAATGGTTAACTGAAAATTCCTTCCCAATTAGTTTCTTCAGTGAACTGGATGATGTGAAACTATTGATGACTTTACTAGTCAATGGATTGTTAAATAAATTAAATATTTGAATATAGCTGTTATAAATAGGTATATTACAGTAAATTTTTTTGGGGATTTTATACGGGTATTTTATATGTACTAATATTTTCAGAGGTATATACAACTGTTCATGTTTGGATGCTATAATCAATATATGGAACGGTTGGATAAATATGCTAATAGACAGAAATTACCACAAGTCTGATTGATTCATAAGTGGTACTACTCTATCTTTCTTTGGTTTTCCAAGCCAATATATGTGATAAAACACTTGATAATAAGATACATATGATATTATCTTCTATTTCTGTTGGTAAAAGCTCTGAGAGGCAAATATGAAATACTGAATTGAAAATAAAATTTGAGATGAAATGATAGAGAATGGATATAAATGATAAACTAGGTAAATATGTGCAAAAAGAAACTATGATGAAATGATAGAGAATGGATATAAATGATAAACTAGGTAAATATGTGCAAAAAGAAACTATAAAATTATAGAAATAATGAAATTCATGATCAAAAGAAAACAAGGAAATTTCGAGGATGAAATTTATTTTAAGGGGGAGAGAAATGTAATACCCCGAAAATTTTTATAGTAAAATATTATCCGTGATATAGTAAAATCAGGAAATAAAGTGACAAAAAAGGAAATTTTGAGTTATGTCAATATTGGGAAGTATATTATGACATATTGATTCAAGAAAGGATTAAATTGTAAAAGTGAGAAAAGTTTTGTGGCCCAAGAGTAAATACTCAAAATTTGAAGGATTAAAGTGTAAATGTGAAAAGTTGAAGGACTAATAGTGCAAATATTTTAAGGGTGGAATGATCTAGAAACCAAGGAAAATTGATGAATTAGGACCAAATTGAATATGTGAAGAATTATGAGGGACTAAATTGTAATTTTACCAAATTAAGTGATGACTCAAGAATGGAATTTTAAAAGATCACAAAGGGAAAAATGGTCTATTGGAAGAGAGAGAAATCTAGAGACAATGATGATGTTGGAGATATTTTAGATAAATTAAATAAATAAATATTAGTTTATTAATACTTTAAAATTGATTTTTAAATGATATTTTATTGTTTTATTTAATATATATATGAAAGGAAAGAAAGGGGAGGATGATATGATATGATCATCTTTCTCATGCAACTAACGTGAGAAGAAGAAAAAGAAGAAAGAAAGTTTTTCTTTTTTTACAATTTAGTCCTTCCTCCAAAAATTCATTATTTTCACCTAAAAATTGAAAGAATTTCCATAGCCATCAAGAGACAAAGATAGCAAGGAGATGATGGAGGGCAAGAATATCAAGTTGGATTCAAGAAATAGAAGCTGGAGCAGAGAGAAAAATCAAGTTAAAGATTGAAGTCAATAAGAAAAGGTAAGTACATCAAGATTTCAATATGTTTTTAAGTTTGTTATTATTAACAAAGCATGGAAATAATGTTATAGTAGAGTTTTCTTACATAAGGTTTTATATTCTTGATATGTTAGTGAAGAGAAAATAAGAGAAAGTAATGAGAAATGGTGTAGAAAAAGAAAATAAGGGTGTTATAACATGGTAATTAATATCGTGCACTAAAATAGTTCTAGACAGCAGCAGTAGTCTAACTTTGAAAAATCACCAAAAATTTTAGAAATCGAATTATAGGATGAATAAAAAATTAGATTAAATCTTATTGAGTCTAGTTTCTTATAGAAGAAACGGTGTAAGTAATAGATTTGTAAATCATGAGATATAATGAATTTTGTGAGACAAGGTCAGAATGAATTCGGGTTCCCCTGTTCTGACTTTGGAAAATCATAAAAAAATTGGATAGAAATAATTATGGGCTTAAATTTATATTTTTAGAATATTTAATTAGTCTATTTTCAATATAAATAAACAGGAATATCATTTGAATTCTGTACGAGAAGATAATTAATTTTTAGTGAAGAAGGGTCAGAACAGTCAGATAACAGAACAGGGGTAACTTTAAAGAATAAACTGTACTTATTGGCTAAACCAAAAGTTCTGAAACTTTTATGGCTAGAAGATATATGAGTATAGTTTCAGGGAAAATTAGCGGATCTTAATATGGAGCTCTATAGCTCCAGATATAAATAATTTAGTGACTATGACACAGATGGACAGTTTGAATATTTATAAAAGTAAATAATAAAAATTATAGATGATGTTACTTCCAAGTGTGTTATATACATTAAGGATGTGGAACGGAGAGGAGGAGGAAAATATATATTAATATTCAGCTACCATGGCTAATTTGCATGTTTTAGGCTTAAGGACTAAATTGAATAAAAGTAAAACTTCAAGGGGCAATTTTGTAAAAATGTCAAAATGACCAAATTGAAGGGAATGAATTGTTTTATTATCTAAATTAATAAATTGAATGAAATTTTCAATTTAAGATCGAGTGAAAATTGGGAAAATGGTAAATTACCAAAATGTCCCTGAATCTTGATATTTTTGCAATTTCGCTAGGTAAGTTCGTGTAACTTGAATTATATTCTCAAATGCTTGAAATTGTATGTTATTGATGTGAATATGATTTGAATGTTCATTGTATGGAAATTTATGAAACATTGATATATTTGATAAAAAGGGAAGAAATCCCGGTTGAATGAAAGGAAAATTCGATGGATCTCTGAAAAGGAATTGATGGTAAAAAGGATCTAGCCCGGATGGGTGATCCTATCCTGATATAGCCCTCCCGAAGAATATGTGTAAAATGGATTTAGCCCAGACAGGTGATCCGAATTAGGGTCTGAATTTAGCCTGGACTGGTAATTCAGAGCAAGGTCATTAGAGTAATTGTCGTTGCAGGGATTTAGCCTGGACTGGTAATCCCGACAATACTCTATGAGTTTATATTACAGGGGATTTAGCCTGGACTGGTAATCCCACTGTAAGGATAAGGTTCGCAGGTTGTAACAGCCTAATTTTCAGTGGTGTCGGAACAGTGATTCGAGATCACTAAATCCGACAAATGAGTAGGAAATATTATTAATTTAGTGAGTATAAGTTAAATGTGAAGTTAGGAAAAATTTTGAAATAGTGAAATGTACAAAAAATATATATATTAAAATAATTAGAATTGAAAACAAGGTATCGAGACCTCAGGAATTTTAAATCGAGCCATAAATATTTTTATAAATATTTATGGAGTGTTAATAAGTTAGTATTAAAGTTTCGTCAAGAAATTTTAAAGTACTGATAGCTAATTGAACAAAAAGGACTAAATTGTATCAAATGCAAAATTGTGAGAAATGATTAAATAGCTTAAATGATAAAAGAAAGAGGGTTTAAAAGGAAACTAGACCCAAGGTATATTTGGGCTGGACGGAAGGAGCATGAAATCACCAAGAAAATAAGGGCAAATTTGGAAAATTGCAAAATTTACTTAATAAAGCTAGGACTAAAGTGGAATTATCTAGATTTCTCTTTATTTTTCTGCATTCTCATCAGCAAAAACACCATGGAAGAGTTCCCTTAAGCTGGTTTTTTCATATTTTTACTACAAGTAAGTTCAATTCTTGATTATTTCTTGAAATTTTTGTGTTTTTGTGACTTTTACAACTAGGTCCATTTGTTGAATTCATTAGTTCTTGATTCTATGAAAGAAATTGAAAGTTTCTATGAATATGTGCTGGAAGTATATGATGATTTGATATAGAATTAGAGCTTTAAATTGTTTATATGCTGATTTTTTTGAAAGAATTGAATAGAAAGTGAATGTTTGGGACCTAAATTGTAAAAGAGTTTGAAGTTAGAGTTTTATGTGGAAATTTTAAATTTCAATAGTTATGAAATAACTTATAATGTCTAAGAAAAGTATTAATTGAGAAAATTAGTTTAATTGAGGGGTTAATTAAGTAAGGACTGAATTGTATGAACTGTGAAATTTGGGGAAAAATGAAAATCAACATTTTGCACTAAAACAATTTTGGACCGCAGCAATAGTCTAACTTTGAAAAATCTCCAAAAATTTTAGAAATCTAATTAGAGGATGAATAAAATATGAAATTAAAGCTTATTGAGTCTAGTTTCTTATAGAAGAAACGGTGTAAGCAATGGAATTGTAAATCATGAGATATAATAAGTTTTGTGAGACAATGTCAGAATGATTTCGGGTTCCCCTGTTCTGACTTTGGAAAATCATCAAAAATTGGAGAAAAATAATTAATGGATTAAATTTATATGTTTAAAATCCTTAAAGAGTCTATTTTCAATAGAAATAAGTGGAAACATCATCCGAATCTCGTACGATGAGATAATTAATTATTAGTGAAGAAGGGTCGGAACTGTCAGACAGCAGAACAGGGGCAACTTTAAAGAATAAACTGTACTTATTGGCTGAACCAAAAATTCTTAAAATTTTATGGTCATAAGATAAGTAAGTCTAGTTTCAGGGAAAATTATAGGATCTTAATTTCGAGTTCTGTAGCTTAAGAAATAAATAATTTAGTGACTATGACGCAAATGGACAGTTTTGAATATACATAAGTAAATAGTGAAATTATTGATAATGTTACTTGTTGCATGTTATATAAATTAAGGATGTGGAATGGAGAGGAGGAGGAGGAAAATATGTATGAATATTCAGCTAGCATGGCTAATTTGTATGTTTTAGGCTCATGGACTAAATTGAATAAAAGTAAAATTTTATGGGTAATTTTGTAAAAAAAAGTTAGAAATGACCAATTTGCATGAAATGAATTATTTTATTATTTAAATTACAAAATTGAATGAAATTATTAATTTAGTTCAAGATCAGGGAAAAACATGTTTTATGGATTAAATTGAAAAGTGTTGAAATTATGGAAAATTCTGACATTTTATAGAATTCATAGGTTGTTATCAATTTGTGTGAGAATAACGGCCGGAAATAAGGATTAAATTGCAATAATTTTATTTTATTTTAACCTAAGGATGAAATCGTCATTAATTAAAAGTTTAGGGGTAAAATGATAATTTTTTTAGAGCATTAGTTGAATGTATTATAACATGAAATAAATGAAAACGACGATCAAATTTCTTTATAAAGATCCGGATGACTTGAATACGAGACTTGAACGTGGAAAAGAAAAGATATCGGATTAATGAAATATCTGATAAATGAATCGGTAACTCCGGTAATGCTCCGTAACTCTATTCCGGTGACGGATTCGAGTTAGGGGCGTTACATTTATTGGTATCAGAGCTAAGGTTTAGTCAGTTCTCGGGCCAAACGTAACATATGTGAAGTCTAGAAATACATGCCATTATATAACTTGTGATAAGATAATTTAATATCTTCCAGCTCTGATGAGATTTATTTTACTTAAAGATAGAGATACTTTCCCAACCGAGCTAATTACGATAATGTTGAAAGCGATACTTAAATATGTGAGCAAAAGTAGATTATGATGAGTTGGAACTCATAAAGGTATGAATAAATGTTATATTTAAATTTATGTGTATAGTAAGTAAAATTTTAAGGAAAGTATCAATATTGAATTAAATTTGTATGGATATATGTGATTGATGTGGAAATAGAATTTTGGATATATGTTATATTTGAAAATTTTATTGATTGGGAATGTGATGAAATTGATATGAATATGTGATTAATTGAAATGTGTATTGATTGGCAACTGGAAAGTGAATTGAATACCCTATTAACTGTACCGGACTGAGTCGGATATAGTTGGCATGCCATAGGATTTTGAGAAGGGATTTGGAGATGAGATTTGGATATGCTGATGTTTATATCCTTCGGATTTATCCGAAGAGGCACTTTGTGCTATTCTGGTGTGTTTTGGATGGATTATATTATTCTGGTGTGTTTGGGAGGATTATATGATACTGGTGTGTTTTGGAGGATTATACTGGTGTGTTTTGGTTGGACATTTTGGTGTGTTTGGATGGAATCCGTGTATCCGTCAAAGTCTGAGTCTTGTTAATAGGGGTAAATATGAATATTAAGTGAAATTGAAATGAGAATTGAATTCCCTATTAACTTGTCGGACTAGTCGGATATAATTGGCATGCCATAGGAACTGGAAGTGTACGGGATTTGTCGGCTTTACTGATCAGGCACTTTATGTGTCGTATTTCAGGCACTTATGTGTCGTATTCTGATTAGGTACTATGTACCGTTTTAGGCACAATGTGCCTTACTGGTGTGTTTGGTGTATCCGTCTGAGTCCGAGTTATGTTAATAGGGTTGAGTAAATGAAATGAGAAAATCGAATGAATTTGATCGATTAAACTATAGAAAGTGTGAAAAAGTGGAATTATGAAAAGAAATGTGAATTGTGAATTGAAATAGAGATATGAGATTGAAAGCTTGAACCGAAGGTTCATGAATTGATTAAAGATAATATAGATGATATATGATGCCATTTGATGAAAGACTATTGCCGAGATATGAAATTAAAGGATAATTAACACATATGACTTATATTGTTACATGTTTGATGTCTATTATTTATTATAGTATTTATAATTTGAATTATGGTAATACCACTGAGTACAAACATACTCAACGTACGATTATATTACTATAATTCAAATTATTTATTATTAAATGTTAAATTTAAATTATGTATATGGTAAGAGAAGTATGAGTTAGTGATATTGAGATATTTGAAATGTGTTTATAATGAGAAGGAACTTAGAAATGTAAGAATAGAAGTTCATGATATGTATGTGAGAATATACGAAATGAGATAATCAAAAGTTGAGAAATGATGAAACGTGAATGAAATGAAAGTTTATATTGTGATAAACTTATTTATGTTTGTGCGGCATTCATATGATATTATGTGTCTGACTTGTTTGGTTAAGTAAATGCTATGAGTAAATTTGTGTCTGACTTGTTTGGTTAAGTAAATGCTATGAGCAAATTTACTCAAAATTCATGGAATGTATGTTTAAGTACACTAGTTTGAAATGGATAATTGAAAAGTTCGTGTAACATAATCATGTATGTTAATTTGTTTGAAGTGAATTATGTAATTGTGATGATATGATGTTGATGATAGACGCTAAGTTATATGTGTGTATTTATGAGAACTCAGTTAGAGGCTTTACGACCTCACCCTCTTACCAATGTAGTATTTTATAATGAAAATTTACAAAAAAAATGTTGAATAAGTTCACAAATGTGAAACTAATGAGTATAGTAATGGAATAATTAATAATGCAGACGGAGTTGAAAATAGTTTGACAAGTGAATACAGTTTAAAAAAAAAGATATCAGATTATTCTAAAGATCATTCAGATTACGTAATATCACGGTTAAAGAAAAAGTTAACCTCGGCTAGTCGACTTATTCAGATACAATGTCTGAAGTATGTGTTTTCTGAAATTTTTCCCGAATTGGTTTTCATTAGTGAATGGAATGATGCGGGGTTCATGATGACAGAATTAGTAAAAAAAATGATAATTGAGTAGTAAAGATGTCTGTGTGTGATAGTTACAGTTGAAACGAATATGATCATCTTTTCTGGGTATTCTATATATTCTTTTATCCTCGGAGATATGTGTGTGTGGTTATTCAGTCTTTGGTGGAGTTCTGATGTTTTGAGAATGCTAGTTAATTATGAAGTTAGACGAAAGCCCTATTGGTCTGGTCGGTTTATGATCGTCATTTCTTCATCTTCTTGGAATTCTATTTTAATATGTTGGAAATGAAGTTAATGGTAAAAATTTATGTGAGACTATTCTTATGTTTCTACTGATTATGATTTTGTTTTATACATGCGAGAAATATATTATCTCTGTTATGATGGAAGTCCAGAGTCGGTAAGCAGTGTTTTTCTTCTGGCTTTCTTTGAGAAATTATCAAGATCTTTATTATCTTCTTGTGAGTTAGATGTACTAGTGATTGCACGAGCATTACATAATATCTTTGAGTTCATGTTCAGATGTCTATTTGTTAGCAAGTAAGCCGAACATTAAGAACATTTAGGATTATTGCAGTCAATGATAATACTAGTGTGTTATGAGATAGAATGACTATAGATTTCGAATTGGGATTGTCATTAACATCGGAAAGGAAAATGTTATTTAGTTTATGGTTGTTCATTTGACAAAGAAAGATCTGTATGATCATTTCAGTAGGTACAAAGTTTTCATTTGACAGATCAGTTGAGTATATGTATCCCTGAGAGGGTAATTTAGAATTTTGACAGTATGTTCCAACATTGTGTTCTAGAGTTCAAAGGTGAATGGAAAAAGATATTCGAGGTTAAATCAAATTGTGATTCTGAGAAGTTAGTAAAGGTGTTTTATGAGTGTTGAAAGCAACTTCTTCTGGTAAGATTTTCGGGGACGAAAATCCCTAAAGGGGGGGAAAGTTGTAACAGCCTAATTTTTAGTGGTGTCGGAACAGTGATTCTAGATCACTAAATCCGACAAATGAGTAGGAAATATTATTAATTTAGTGAGTATAAGTTAAATGTGAAGTTAGGAAAAATTTTGAAATAGTGAAATGTACAAAAAATATATATATTAAAATAATTAGAATTGAAAACAAGGTATCGAGACCTCGGGAATTTTAAATTGAGCCATAAATATTTTTATAAATATTTATGGAGTGTTAATAAGTTAGTATTAAAGTTTCGTCAAGAAATTTTAAAGTACTGATAGCTAATTGAACAAAAAGGACTAAACTGTATCAAATGCAAAATTGTGAGAAATGATTAAATAGCTTAAATGATAAAAGAAAGAGGGTTTAAAAGGAAAATAGACCCAAGGTATATTTGGGCCGGACCGCAAGAGCATGAAATCACCAAGAAAATAAGGGTAAAATTGGAAAATTGCAAAATTTACTTAATAATGCTAGGACTAAAGTGGAATTATCTAGATTTCTCTTTATTTTTTCTGCATTCTCATCAGCAAAAACACCATGGAAGAGTTCCCTTAAGCTGGTTTTTTCATATTTTTACTGCAAGTAAGTTCAATTCTTGATTATTTCTTGAAATTTTTGTGTTTTTGTGACTTTTACAACTAGGTCCATTTGTTGAATTCATTAGTTCTTGATTCTATGAAAGAAATTGAAAGTTTCTATGAATATGTGCTGGAAGTATATGATGACTTGATATAGAATTAAAGCTTTAAATTGTTTATATGCTGATTTTTTTGAAAGAATTGAATAGAAAGTGAATGTTTGGGACCTAAATTGTAAAAGAGTTTGAAGTTAGATTTTTATGTGGAAATTCTGAATTTCAATAGTTATGAAATAACTTATAATGTCTAGGAAAAGTATTAATTGAGAAAATTAGTTTAATTGAGGGGTTAATTAAGTAAGGACTGAATTGTATGAACTGTGAAATTTGGGGCAAAATGAAAATCAACATTTTGCACTAAAACAATTTTGGACCGCAGCAATAGTCTAACTTTGAAAAATCTCCAAAAATTTTATAAATCTAATTAGAGGATGAATAAAATATGAAATTAAAGCTTATTGAGTCTAGTTTCTTATAGAAGAAACGGTGTAAGCAATGGAATTGTAAATCATGAGATATAATAAGTTTTGTGAGACAATGTCAGAATGATTTCGGGTTCCCCTGTTCTGACTTTGGAAAATCATCAAAAATTGGAAAAAAATAATTAATGGATTAAATTTATATGTTTAAAATCCTTAAAGAGTATATTTTCAATAGAAATAAGCGGGAACATCATCCGAATCTCGTACGATGAGATAATTAATTCTTAGTGAAGAAGGGTCGGAACTGTCAGACAGCAGAACAGGGGCAACTTTAAAGAATAAACTGTACTTATTGGCTGAACCAAAAATTCTTAAAATTTTATGGTCATAAGATAAGTAAGTCTAGTTTCAGGGAAAATTATAGGATCTTAATTTCGAGTTCTGTAGCTTAAGAAATAAATAATTTAGTGACTATGACGCAAATGGACAGTTTTGAATATACATAAGTAAATAGTGAAATTATTGATAATGTTACTTGTTGCATGTTATATAAATTAAGGATGTAGAATGGAGAGGAGGAGGAGGAAAATATGTATGAATATTCAACTAGCATGGCTAATTTGTATGTTTTAGGCTCATGGACTAAATTGAATAAAAGTAAAATTTTATGGGCAATTTTGTAAAAAAAAGTTAGAAATGACCAATTTGCATGAAATGAATTATTTTATTATTTAAATTACAAAATTGAATGAAATTATTAATTTAGCTCAAGATCAGGGAAAAACATGTTTTATGGATTAAATTGAAAAGTGTTGAAATTATGGAAAATTCTGACATTTTATAGAATTCATAGGTTGTTATCAATTTGTGTGAGAATAACGGCTAGAAATAAGGATTAAATTACAATAATTTTATTTTATTTTAACCTAAGGATGAAATCGTCATTAATTAAAAGTAGGGGTAAAATGATAATTTTGTTTAGAGCATTAGTTGAATGTGTTATAACATGAAATAAATGAAAACGACGATCAAATTTCTTTATAAAGATCCGGATGACTTGAATACGAGACTTGAATGTGGAAAAGAAAAGATATCGGATTAATGAAATATCTGATAAATGAATCGGTAACTCCGGTAATGCTCCGTAACTCTATTTCGGTGACGGATTCGGGTTAGGGGCGTTACAGCGGGAGTGTGCTCTCTGATATGAAATGTGTAAGACCATGGTTGAAAGATACCATGGCAACGTGATATGAAATGTGTAAGACCATAGTTGAAAGATACCATGGCAACGTTATATGAAATGAATAAGACCATGGTTGAAAGATACCATGGCAACATGACAGGAAATGAATAAGACCATGGTTGAAAGATACCATGGCAACGTGATATGAAATGAATAAGACCATGGTTGAAAGATACCATGGCAACATGACAGAAAATAAGTAAGACCATAGTTGAAAGACACTATGGCATCATGTCAAAGATAAATAAGACCGTGGATGGGAGACGCGATGACATTGTAACGTCCTCCTACCCGAGACCGTCGCCGGAGTCGAGCACGAGACATTACAAAACTTATCTTAGCACTTAAACAGTTTTTGTAGTAAACTATCCATCTGCGTCACGGTCGCTAAAAAAATCATATCTCGAGTTACAAAACTCAAAATATAATTCCGTAAATTTTCCCTAAAACTAGACTCATATATCTACTTACTAATTTTTTTCTAGAATTTTTGGTTAGGCCAATTAGTACATTTTATTAGAAAAAGTCTCCCCTATTTCAGGGTTTGGCTACTCTGACCCTTGTGCACTACGAATCAAATTTCTTCCTGTACAGATATCCAATGACTAAGCCATTTGTTTCAATTAAAAATGGACTCAATAAGTAATTCATACATATAAAGTGTGAGTCCTAATTCTTAATACACAATTTATGGTGAATTTCTAAAGTCAGAACAGGGAATCTAGAAATTGTTCTAACCCTGTTTCACCAAAACGTAAATATCTCATAAAATACAACTCTTTTACCTATTTTAATTCTTCCATATTAAAATAGATTCATTAATCTTCAATTACAAATTTTATTCATTATCTAATTCACTTTATACTATTTTTGGTATATTTTCAAAGTTGGACTACCGCTACTGTCCAAATCTGTTTTAGTATAAAATGTTGATAACTAAGTTTATAACATCTTCATTTCTTCTCTCTACAATATTTACCAACACTTCCTCTTATTACTCTTCACTAACATATCAAAACATACCATACTTAAGGTTTTGGTAACATTTACAAAACATACCCAAAATATCACTTAACAACTTAGATACTTTCAAAATGATCAAAAGACATCCTAGGTACAATGCCATTTTCCAAAAAGATAGAAACTTCACCAATTTAAGTTTGGGGATCGGCTTGTATGCTGAGTCCTTATACTTTCGTACCTAGCCTGCGCACGGAAACAAACCGTACGCTGAGAATACTCTCAGTGGTATTTCTATAAACAATAGCTTAATCAACTTTAAAACATGGTAATTCAAACACATTATTGCTATTATTCAATATCAATCAGTACTTTAATAATCTTTACTTTATTTACCCTTATTAACATAACTTGGGCACTGACGGATACACGGATCCAACCCACACTCCGGGATAAGCACATAGTGCTTCATCGGAACAAATCCGGAACTTTAACATTATAGTACACAAAGTACTTTATTGGAACAAATCCAGAACTTTAACAGTAGTCGACACATAGTGTCTCATCGACTCAATGTCGGAATATCCCAATACTTCCAATTCCTATGACATGTCAACTATATCCGACTAGCCCGACACTGTTAATAGGGTATTCAAAATCACATTTGTAATATCCTGATTTTGGGCCTAGTCGGAATAGTAGTTTCGTGACAAAAAAATTCGAGATAGAAATAATTATTTTATGATTATTTTAAGGTCTATGATATGATTGCATGATTGTGTGAAAATTTAGTGAAGAAATTTTATGCATAAAGTGCTTAAATTGAAATTAGGGACTAAATCGAATAAGTTGCAAAACTTGCATTCTAGAAGTTTTTAGTATGAAATTGTTTTGGAATATTAATGAGGAGGTCTTAAATAGCAATTTGACCAATTTTAAGTTCATGGACAAAATTAGGACATGGAAGGAATTTTTGGAAAGTTTAGTAGTAAGGGTATTTTGGTCATTTAGTTATTAAAATGAATTAAAAACAAAATTAAAAGCCAATTTTTGTCCATCTTCTTCATTAGGTCGAAATTTCAAGGGTTCTCCATAGCTAGGGTTTGTTTCAAGCTTCCAAGCTCCATAATCAAGAAAAACGAGATTCAAGTCGTGATCGAGGAAAAGAAAAGATTGTGGACTAAATTGCAAAATCTTTATATTTTGCTACCAAGGTAAGTTCATGTGTAAATAATGTAGCATAATTGTTATTTTTAAGTTATTGATGTTAATTATATGATACGCTGATTTTTAATCGTGAAATATTATGCTTTGTGGTTAATGTTGAGTAATATGTAAATTATGTTTACTACTTGATAAATATGAATTGCTACCGAGTATCGGTTTTGATATTCCATGGAAGACGGCAAATGTCAGATCGAGGGAAAAAGCCCGTTTGAACCTTAGGAATAGATTAGGATACAAGTGACATGTCACTAGGATGGTTGAGCATCCGAACTCGTTGAGTTGAGTCCGAGTTCGTGAAATGTAACTAGGCATCCGAACTCGTTGAGTTGAGTCCGAGTTCACTTATGGATGCGAACGCCTGAGCTCGTTGAGTTGAGCCCGAGTTCACTTAGGGGCGGGTTACATGATTTCTTGATTACATATGTGGCACTTATGTGCAAACTTTCCATGTATCCGAATTATATTCCGATGTGTTCAACGGGTAAAATTCTACTGAAATGGAGGAATTCTCAAGATGAAAGGGACGTATTGGTAAGTGTTGTGAAATGAATACTTTGAACAGGTATGTACTTAACCCTCGGGTTGAAAACTCGATATAACAACAATATGGTAAGATGATAAATGAAAATGTGATATGAATGTCTCGGTGATGATTATGCAAATGATGTTTTATGTTTGCTTATATAGTTATGTTACTTGCTATTTGCATGTGAACTTACTAAGCATTTATGCTTACTCCCTCCTTTTCATTCCTTGTAGTTTTGAACAAGCCAGCTCGGGAATCGGGACGGGTCGAAGGTTCGATCACACTATCCAAAGGACTTTTATCTTGGTAAATGGCTTGTACAACTACTTAAGTATGGCATGTATAGCAATATACCTATTTTGTGTAAATAATTTTATGATATGGCCATGTTTGGTTGAGAAAATGTTTGATATTGATAAGTCATGGTGATGGCTAATTTAGATCATATTTGATATCATGGAAGTTTAACAGGTTATCTAGTTCATAAAAATTCATGGGAAGATGAAACTTGCCTTAAAACAGAATATTGCTGCAGCAATGACATGAATTTGAAAAATCACTAAAAATAGTATAAATGGAAATAAATAATGAGTAAGTTATGAAATTAAAGCTTAATGAGTCTATTTTCATGTGGATTGAACAAAATAGGCATATAAATTATATTTTATGAGATATTTAAACTTTTGTGAAACAGGGCCAGAGTGATTTCTGGATCCTCTGTTCTGACTTTAAAAATTCATAATAAATTTTAATAAAATAATTAGAAGTCATTATTTATATGTACAGATTCCTTGTTGAGTCTAGTTTTAACAGAAATAAATATTGTAGTCATTGAAATTCTTTATAGAGAGATATCTGATTCGTAATACACAGAGGTCAGAGCAGTCGAACCCTGAAACAGGGGAGACTTTAACTAATAAACTGTACTAATTGGCCCAACCAAAAATTCTAGAAAAAAATTAGTAAATAGATATATGAGTCTATATTTAGGGAAAATTTACAGATCTTGATTTCAAGTTTCGTAACTCGAGATATGATTTTTCTTGTAACTGTGATGCGAGTAGCTAGAAAGCTGTGAATGTAGAAACAAATGATTTGAAGTTCTTAAATTGATAAATTATGTTCGGTAACCCCTCAAGCTCGACTCCGGTGATGGTCTCGGGCATGGGGGCGTTACAACATTCATTTCAATATGGTAAAAATACTTACCTCATTCACTTTTTCATACAATATAAATATCAAATATAGCAATAACGATTAAGCTCGGTTTATAGAAATACAAACCACTATTTATCGAAATTAATCGATATCTTCGTTCACTTTCTCTTTTCCCTTCTTTGATGATGTATCCGGTGCTATGTTTGCAACTAACAATCATACAATTAAAAATCATCAATATATTAATTCATAAAACACATTTTCACTTTCTACCAAACTTTTACAAAAATTCCAATTTCGTCCTTTTTCCATTACTAATCTTTTTTTCTTTAACTTAAGCTTCATATTCTCTTTTAATCAACTCATTAACAATTTCTAACTCATAAAATTCATTATAAAACATAAATTTTGAGCTCTATTCAACTTAGTCCCTATTTAAACCTAACTTAGAAATTTCTTTAACTAATCACTTCTAACTTCAATTTCTATCAATTTAACCCATAAAACCTCAATTTATTCAACTAAATCAATATCTAAAAATTCTCTATTTTTCTTCATTTTAACTTCATACATGTAAAACTTTGAATTAGGCATCCATAAACATAAAAATCATAGGAAAATGAGCTAAAACAACTTACCAATCAAACTTTAGGGCCTTAATCCTAAATTTCCCTTTTTTATTTCTTTCTTTCTTTCCTTCTTTCTTTCTCACGTTTGCTCTCTGTTAGTCTTTCTATATTTCTTTCTTTCTTTCTTTCTCACGTTTGCTCTCTGTAACTTTTCTATTCTTTACTCATTATTCTTTATTCATTATACTATATTATATTATTATTAACCTATAATAAATATAAAATTAACATGTGTAATAGCTATAACATAAAATATCTTATAGCTATTACACATATATACCAACTATTACACATGTTATATCATACATTCACACACATGGCACTTAGGGTCTAATTGCTAGATTAGTCCCTTTTACTTCTTTAATCTAATTAAACTTTTATTCCTTATGCAATTTAGCCCTTTAAACTAAATTCAAGCTACTTCACTTAATTAAACACTAAATAACCATTCAACTATAATTCATAAATATTTCTAATAAATATTCATGAATAAATTTCACGGAAACAGTACTCAAGACTCAAATTTCGATACCGTAACTTTCGATTCATTACAGACATCTATTGAACAATTGATATTCAGGTAATATGCATCAGATGACGAATGGTTATATAAAATGGTTGTGTGAAATGTTTACAAGAACTGGTCATATGGAAATATATATACAAAATAGTTGTATGAAATAATTATGAAGATAGATAAACGAAATAAGAATAAGTACATGGAATATAATTTATGTTAAGTTTGATATAAACTTTACCGGAATAAATATACATAAAATATATGGAAATGATGGAGCATGAAATATTGATATAATGAAATGATTGATATATACTTATGAAGAAACGGTAAGAGAATGATATATTTCATAACATGTACATATATGATTATCTTTGATATGTTGATACAAGGAAATTATGTAAGTAAAGACAATTATTAAACTCAAGTGTGACATGTCGAGAAAATAAGTATAACAATGTTGAATTTATATGAAATATGTGCAAGTATACTAACAATGATGTGGCTTAACGCTTAGACAAGTGTCAAGCTATTGATTGAATGGTAACATGTTTAATTATAAGAAGCATTGAAATAGTAAGTACTTGATGAAAATAAAATTTAAGATTTTACGAAATTTTTTTTATGATCCCGATTTAATTCCGGTTGATTTTTAATGTTTGTTTGGGGCTTCGAGGGCCCAATAAAGAGACGTTATGATTATTTTCAAAATATGAATAATAAATGACTCAGAATTATCTGAAAATATTCAGTAAACTCCAGTAATGCCTCGTACCTATTCCGGCAATAGATACGGGTAGGGGGTGTTACAGAGGGGGAAAGGGAGAGGGTCGGGGTGTGGGGTGTTGGGGGGATTTTTATTTTATTTAATATTAAATTTAAATTATATATTTTTAAAAATATTTATGTATTTTTATTTTTTTTTTGAATTTTTTAGATTTAGAATCAAATTGAGAGCATTTGTAAATTTTGAAAGTTATTTTTTAAAACTTATGACTAAATTGATATATTTTATAAAAGTTGAATTTAAATTTAAATTTAAATTATTATTATATATTTTTAAAAATATTTATGTATTTTTATATTTTTTTGAATTTTTTAGATTTAGAATCAAATTAAGAGCATTTGTAAATTTTGAAAGTTATTTTTTAAAACTTATGACTAAATTGATATATTATATAAAAGGTGAAGGTTAAATTTGTTATTATACTGATTTTAACAAAAATGACCAAAATAACTTAATTGTGAATGCTTAAATTGCAGACTTTTTATTTTTAGTACCTAAAATAAAAAAATAATTTATAGTGAGGTGACTGTTTGTATAGTTTACCTTATTTTTTGAAAAATTTCTATAAATTTCTTACATTTTTATATTTCAGAATTTTTTTATAAGTTTTAAAATATATACCGGTTTTATTTTTTAATTTTTTTATAAATTTTATATTATATACCGATAAATAATATCATGTCAACATAAAATATATTTGGATTGCTACACTATTTAATTTTTTTTAAATGATAACGATTAAATTTTCCTTAAAAAAAATTAGGCTATAAAAATTGAGAGATGAAAGTTTATAATTAACAAAATCACCAAATCAAGCATAAATAAATCCCAAAAATTCTACGATACGCTAAAGCGCACACTAAAATTTTTAACTTTTACTAAAGTTGAGTAAACCCTAGTCGAGATAACAGTAGTGAATGCACTCAATTTCAAATATTTGTACTGTACTTCAAAATTATAATATGATTATGGGACATGAGCCTTCAAAATTAGCTCCGGATAACATAGACACATATACAGTTGGAGAGCTTAATCAAAATGATTTGGTTGCTGTCACTGTCAAGCAGTGTTCGCACGGACCGGACACACTATATTCACTTCATCGCCCGCAATGGGACCTGAATCAAAGCACCCTTGAAACCAGGATGATCTACCCTTGAAATCATTGACTTTTACCCTTGAATCGCATCGTATCTTTGTGGCATTTTTAGCCTAACATCACTTGGGGTTAGAAGTCTTCAACTCCAGTGTTGTAAACGAAACTGGGAAAGAAGGTAGTAATGCACCTGAAGATCGATAATAACATAAACCAGAGAGACGATAAATTACCGGAGATAGGAAAGGGCCAAGGGGTCAATCAAAAAGACTAGATTGGGAGTGCAATACTGGAAATAGTAGTTCATCACGGACTTTAAATGCGGAAGAGTCATGTTCCTCAAGAGGTTGGGATTACGAAGCACAAATGCTTTCCATTCTTCTTTGTTTATTTTACCATCCTTGTCCGCGTGTGCATCATCAAATGTCTGCAGAAATATGAAAATCCTGTAAGCCATTGAACGCTTTACAAAAAGAAATTACAACAGTAAAAGCAAAGAATTTAAACGTCAGGGAGCTCACTTTGTCAATGATTTCCTCGAGAAGGTCATCGGACAAATTCATTTCAGATTCCATCAAAATGGCAATCATCATTTGCTTAACCTGGCATTCAACCAAAAAGTTAATTAGCTAAAATGTGAAAACTGCAGGAAGGCCATTGTCTCAGAGCCATTTATAGGACACTGAACTCAGGTTAGAACTGCTTACTCACTTCTTCTCGCTCAATAAAACCTGTTTGTCTCAGGTCATACAATCTAAATGCAACTGCAAGACATTAACAAGGATGCAGATGAGACAAAGCTATAAATCAATACTTAAATGGTACAAAGCAAATGATTTCCTAAGAACCCTTACAATCAATTTTATCTTCTAAAGGGGCACATGGATGAAACACGTTCAGTGCATGGACAAATTCCTCAAATTCGATGACACCATTTCTCTTTTCATCAAAAAGATCAAAAACCTGCAATAGAAAGGATTAACAAAGGTAGGAAATTCCAGGTAATTGATCAGTCATTAATTACATCACACATCAAGACAAAAAACGAACTCAACTTAGTAAATTACAACAATAACAATTCCCCAAATTCTAGCTGAACAATTCATCTTGTTTTCAAACTTGGTTCCAATATCAATCATGGTATATAGAAGAAACTGGTATTTTTCAAGGAAAAGAAAAAAGAGAGAGAAACTCTTACCCTGTCAAGAAAGAGATTGCTGCCTATGGGTGTCTGGAACAAGGCTAACTGAAGCTCTTCCTATAACACAAAGAAAGAAATTGGAACTTCATTAATATTTTTGACATTTAATTTATGGCATTGCAAACAAATTCTGCTGAAACCTCAACTTGAAGCAATGCATTCATATAAAATTAAGCTATGAAAAAGGAAAAATCATAACAAAGTTTATGACACCAAATTGCCTCTGAATCTCTATTTACCTTGTGAATTAATCCATCATCGATTATTGAGCTACTCAGCTTCTTGAAGAGTTCGTACAATGCCTCTATTTCATTCACCGAAACTGAATCACGAATTCAAAGGAACCAATCAACTATGTTAATTTTCTGGGAAAAAAAAAGCTGGGGAAAAAATGTAAAAGTAAGAATATACTCTCCAGGTTTTAATTTAACAATAGATAAAACCTACGTTACAAAAGTTGAGTTGAATATTGGATCTGGGTATGCATGATGCGTCCAGTGTAAAGTATACTCAATTGTTCAAAAAGATTTTTTATATATTTGTAGAATCAGAATCGTATAAGGCATAAAATTTGATCCAATACCCGTCAAATATACAATTTTACCCCCACTGTTGGAGCAATAAAGACATCGTAACTAAACCTCAATAATGAAAATCAAAAAAATTTTGAAGGAAAAAAAAAGAGGAAGGAAAATCAGAAATACATCGGGATTCATGAGCGAGCCGGGTAAGATCAGTGAACTCATAGATGCATTTCTTGGGTCGGGGCCGGTATCCAAAGCAATTAGACGTTGCATAAATCAAGAAATCGATCACTATAAGGACCGGTAAGAAAGCAGATGCACAGATCCGTTGTCCCGCCGTTAGGGAACTCGACCGCTGCTCATCATAATTAAAATGCAAAGACGAAAGGCACTAAATCAACCACTTGTCACAACTCATTCCAGCAAAAGAAAAAAAAATCCATAATCTCTTATAACAACGAACAAAATAAAAACTCTGCAATTTAGGAAATTATTTAAATGGATAAACAAAGAAGAAAGATGGGTGATAAAGAAGTACAAAGAATTGGGTTTTGCTAGTTGAATCCATAGCTTCAAACAATCACACATCAGAGACGAAGATCCTTATGTCCTTGGACTCTCCTTTCCCAGTATTGTTGCTTCAACGTTAATCTTTTGCTTAATCAACAGCTTGAGAACTCTTTATATCTCTCTCAACGAGATATTCTGATAGGCTTCATTAACTAAAAATTAGAAATAATGAGAAGACGAAACGCTTAAAGACTTGCTTTTCTTTTCTGGCTGACATTGATAAGCATTGACACGTGGCTTTCCAATCATATAATTTATAACATTTAAAAATGTTAAAAAAGTTTCGTTACGTTTTCGTTTTAAGGTATATCACCACAAGAATTGATGTTTGAATTTTCTTTTTTCGATGAAAGATATGACAAGTAATCCTTGTTGGGTTTCTTTTTCAGTTAATTAGATGAATATATTATTTTATTTTTTTAACAATTTTATTATAGATTTTGGTTATATATTTTTAAATAATGTTTAAAATTATTTATAATCTCTCACTAATTTATAAATAAGAGAATAATAAACAGTAACGGAGTCAAAAATTATTTAGGGCGAAATTAAATTATATATTTTAATATTAGTAAAAATATAATTTTACTATTTTAATAATATATATATATATCTTTATAATTTTTAAAAGATTAAATAAATAATTTATGATTGACATAAACCTTCTCAACCAATCATATTCCCTTTGCAAAGTTGAAAAGGGAATCAAATATAAACAAATTGTCTAAATACATATTTTATTAGCAATAATGCAACCATTCAATAATTACGTGGATTAGATTTAAAAAGGTATAAAGCAATGTATGCATTGATTATTCGATCTCGTGGCTAATAATAACCTAGTATTTGTTTAATACTATCATTTGAACAATCTCACAACAGAATTAATAATATTGTAAATTTGTGGATCTACGAACTGGAAATGCATTTTCTATGCAATAACCTCAATGGCCCGACCGTCATTGGGCCAAAGCAGCCAAAAGTGTTGATTATTAATAATATTCTCCTCATAAAATAAAATAAAAAGTTAGGTCATTCTCTCAAATTGATTTCATAATTTAACTTTCCATGTCAAACAAATCATATTCGAAAAAAACCTGATAATTGAGTCATCGGCCGGTCGAGACTTGGAAACTCTGCCCGCAGCAATTTTTTTAAAATTTCTTTTTTGAAAGAAAATCGTTGACTGTTTTCCACCCTTCTTTGGGTCGAGTGAGTAGTAAAATTTGATTTATTTTTGTATTTATATTTTATATAAGGGCTGGACTTAGTTATAAATATTTAAATGTATATCATTTATATTTATAATTATAGTTTTTTTTATCCATTTTTATAATTTTAAAAAATTGAATTCATAAATTAATAAGCTGAAAGTTGTTAATTCCCATTTTCTTGTAAGGCATGATCAGCGGCGGAACAACGTTAAGGCCCAGGGGGCCACTTAGTCCTTTGTAAATTTATAATACGACACTTCCAATAATATAAGTAGCCATTTTTTCCTTTATATATATATTATAGCTTTCCTAAAAATATAAGTAGTTCCCTCCAATATTTTTATAGGATTAAAAATAATATTAAAAAAATTATTCTTGATAAAAATAAAGAGAAAATTTTTTTTGAAGAAGCTAAATTGCTCATGATGATTTTTGAATGATATTTTTGTTAAATAATAATAAATTAATGTTTATTTAATAGTTTACTTAACATAATAATATTTTATAAGTAATATAGTAATATATAAAAAAAGAAAATATGAAGAGACTTTTATCATCTTTCTTCTTCATATTGGAGCTTAGCAAGAAAATAAGAAGAAAAAATTATCATTTTTCCTCCAAATTTGAAATATAAGGTATGTTTTTCTTCAAACTTTTCATAGATTTTGAATATTTGAAACTTGTTTTACATATATGTGCCATTAATTTTTTGTTTTATCAAGTATATTAAAAGATGTCATTAAAGGATATTGATGGAACTTGGAAGCTTATAAAATTAAGTGGAAAGTGTATGTTTTTTTTATGGTAAATGATTAGGAGACAATTTCTAACTTATTAAAAGTATAAAAATAAAACAAAAATAGTTAGATAATGTTATAGTAAGTTTCGGCCAAAGTGAAGGGAAGAAAGAAATCCTTGGTCACTTTATTTAAAATTATGTCAAATGATAGTTTGTGAAGTAATGAACATTCCTGTGAAAACGGAATAAAAAAATAGTTAATCGAGTCAAAAGATAGCTATATCGTCTTAATTGTTAGAATATTGCTTCTTTTGAATATATTTTTTTATATGTTTAAATCGATCGTCATGTTGGAATACTGTTTTTTTTAAACCAATTGCTTATATGTTTAAATAGACTGTTACATAGCACTTCTAATTTTAGCTAGGCCCCCCAGGATTAATATCCTAGCTCCGCCACTGGGCATGATTGCGTCTCAAAATCTCATTCCAAAGCTTCACTACAAATTTTATTATATGAGTGGAAATTATAAATTTAAAATATAAATATGGGTTTAAAATTAATTAATAATAAAATGAAAAAAATTAAATTACAATTATGATACAAACTCAATCAAATACATTAATATATATACATACATAATTGATGGAGGTGATAAAGTATGCATAATAAATATTGAAATGTATAAAAATATCAAAATAAAGCTTTAGTTGAGTTGAGTGATAAAGTAAAAAGCTTTGGTAATTTGCAATTGGTTCTGGTTTAAATCTCACTATATGAAAATTTTTATTGGTTTTTTCAAATAAAAAATCAAATTATCCTCGAATAATATAATTTATTTTAATTACGAAAAAGTATCTAGGTAATTGTCTAACCGAGTTAATGTCTTGATTGAGAGTGACACAAACTCAATAAATACTTAATAAACAATATAGATATAATATATAATATTTGTACCAAATATGAAAGGTCTAAGATCAGTGACGGAGCCGAAAAAAAGATTTGGGGAGAGTCGGAATTAAATTATATATTTTTACGATAGTGAAAAATAATTTTACCATTTTAATAGTCTATATTTTTATAATTTTTAAAAGATTAAATCAAAATTTTATCATTTTAAGGGATTAAAATATAATTTTACTATAATTAATTTAAAATTTTATAAATTATAAAAAGTTTAAAAAAAATCCATTTTAAAAGAATTGGAGACCTTTCAGCCACTTAGCTCCGCGAATCTCTAAGATAAAAAATTGAATACCTTGTAATATATATTTTACTCTCTGGATGATTCTGTATATGTACACAACTATAGTAAATCAACATCAGGAAAGGTTACAACTTGGGGTTGTTTCAAATCTACAATTATTTTTACCTTGAATTCCGTTCATCATATTTCTTTCTTTGCTTCAATTTACTGTACCCTACAGCGACAAAGAAAAAAAAAGCTTGAAGTAATCAAGAATTCCCTGGTACAAGGGGAAAACCGAAAAAGGTCACATGATCACATGCTTACCAAATAATTGGTTTCTCTTATGACCAAACTGATTAGAGACGTAATTAAGTACACTATACATAATCCAAATCTATACATGTTTATTAGCATTAGATTTCATCGTTATTTGTTTTATCATGTGGGCAAGTGAATGCTTCAGCTTCGCTGCCTACAGCCTTGGCAGCTACCATTTGCTAGCCTTTACGGTACCCTCTACTTGTCCTTTTTTAATATATATATATTAATCACCTATTCGTTTTCAGTTTGTTACATTACATGCATGCATGCATATGAAAGTGTTACGGCTCCATGCCGAACCCATAAATGGCCCCTACAATTTTATCATAAAGATTGTTGCATATATAGGGTATTAATTTCAAAGTCACCATATGCCCTATTTCTGGGTAAAAATTTATAGAAGCTTTTATATTAAGAGTTAAATTACATCTTCTCCATTTTTTTAAAAAAATAGATATATTAATTTATATATATTAGATTAAAGAGTAAAGTAGTTTTTTCTTTTCAAAATTTCATTTATTTGTACTGTTAAAAACTAGCGTACTTGATGGAATAACCAAACTATGACATGTGGTGTGCCACGTATACATCATGTTGGCGTAAAGGGACTGATTTGTAATAGTAGAAATGGATAGAATTCTTAACAAAATAGTTTCTAATTTAACGTATAGGTATTGCCCATTTTTTGAATAAAAGGAACAAAATACAATCTGAATCCTACTTCTAAACCTTCATGGTACTTCAGACCCGACCCTGAGGGTAGTTTGGGAAGGGCCCAAAAATACTTTTTCTTGAACTTTTAATGTGGGGGAAAAATCTTCAGCCTTTTATGTTTTTTGATCGACGCTTCACTGCAAGCATGAAAAAGAAAAGAACAAAAAAGAAAATGAGCCTTTAATTCTAGTTCCCAAATTCCAACTCTTGCCATTAAAACTAATGGAGAATTTCAATTTTCCCCAAAAAAATCACGAGTTACTAACATTCAACTTTCTCTATTTTCCCATAACCATGGCAACGGGAGAAATTTTCGAGAAATTAAATAGGACCAAATTTCATTTGAGTAATACATTATTCATCAGTAATTATTAGTATCAATCAATTGAAGTTATTAATTTTTACTTTATATATGATAGATTGAGAGTTTGAGATTCTAAAATAATTTTACTGACAGTAGATGGTGGCTTTGACGTGATAGTTCTTCTCTCTTGAGTTTGTCAAATCTGCAGGTTACTATCTGAATGTTTTAATCGCTTATAATTTTTTTAACGATCCCTATGACTATGGTATCATCTGAAAGAATTTTTTCAAAGCTAAAGTTAATCAAAACCTACTTGAGATTATCAATGTCACAAGAACAGTTGAATGGTCTAGCAATTTTATCAATTAAGAATGATTTTTTTAGAAAATATTGATGCTGATGTTACCATTAATGATTTTGCATATCGGAATGCTCGTAGAATCTATTTTTTATAATTTTTTTTTAGTTTTTTTAGTTTATGACATAGGAGTAGATTGAATGAAAATTATATATTTTTTAATTTTATTAGAAATATATTACTTGTTTAATGTAAAAAAACGTATTATTTCAATAAAATTATTAATATATATTTGTTTTTATTATATTACCTTTTATAAATTTTTTTAATGGAATCCAATTTATTATTTCTTCCCCTGAGTGCTTTTACTCCTAACTCTTGATACAGCATGCATGCGGTAGGAGCTAGCTGTCGTCCCTAATGGATCTGCTTCTTTCTCAAACGAAGTTTGTGATGAAACTAAAACAATATAATATAATATAAGACGTGACAAATTAATCACGAGCTTTGCTTATTTCAACCATTATCAGCAAAATAACGATTACACAGCTTAAAGAGAAGGAAAAAAAAAAAAGGTGGCGATGGGGGGGGGTCCAGCAAACTGCAAAGTGGAGTTATAGATCACACGAGACCGGTTTGTTAGAATTGTCACATGATGCTCGAATCTCCTGCTTTCTTTTTCTTTAACTCCCTTACCTCAGAGATGCTTCAAGAACAATCTCATCTTGTGTTTTGTGTGTTTATGTTTTTTTTAAGGGCAATGAGCTAAAATTTGTTGTTCCCAATCCCAATCCTAATCCCAACTTTGTCTTTGTTTTTGTCAACTTGTTGCTTAGTAACGTTGTGTTTATATAAAGAGTTCAAATTATGATTATTTTAAATTCGTCTTTAAATTATTAACCACGGCTTATTTTGCCTCTTTCCTTTTTTTTTTTTTCAAAAGTAATACAAAGGGATCCATGCATTAAAATGGAAATAAAATTATTAATAATCATTATAGTTGATACAAATAGACTAAGCCAATGGAAACCTTAAATAAAATATATTAATCATAAAAAACACCAAAATTCAATCTGAATGTGAACAACTTTCCAACATTTTATATGAATTGTTTATGAAAATAGACTTCACTTCAAAGCAAGAAAATGTTAATGTTTTAGATATGATTGCCAAACTAAGTTTTAGCTGACTAAAAAATGTAGAGTAGCACGCATAATAATAAGTTATAATATAGTTTCCATGCAAATGTCGCTTCAATACACATTTCATCATAGGAAGCAAATATAAAAGTAAAGCTAAAGACAAAGTACATTCCCAAAATAGCCATTTTATAATGGTCCCTAACTCCAACCAATAAATCTCTTAATTTAGAAGTAAACACACTTTTAGAGAAAAGACAAACAAACACAAACCAAAGTGCACTGCCAAAAGGGCATATATGTCTAATAACAACAACGACCAACGATTTTATTATAAACCCGGTCTTTTTGCCTTTAATGAACTCAAAACTCAAAAGCCTTGATTTTTCTTTATTAGCTTCGTCTTGCTCCGATCCGAGCAACCGTGACAGGTGCTGCCTATGGATAACTCAAGCGAGCAACCGCCCCCTCATTTGGGTCTGACCCGAGAAGAGTATGCGGAGCTGAAGCCTCTCATTGACGCATACCATAATTTTGAGCCGACGCCGAACACATGCACATCGCTGGTAACTCAGCGCATCGATGCTCCAGCTGAAGTCGTTTGGCCTTTCGTTCGAAGCTTTGAAAATCCACAAAAATACAAACACTTCATCAAGGGTTGTAACATGAGGAGCGGCGACGGTAGCGTTGGGAGCGTTAGAGAAGTCACCGTGGTTTCGGGCTTGCCAGCTTCGACAAGTACGGAAAGGCTGGAGTTTTTGGATGATGAAAAGCATGTGTTAAGCTTTAGGGTGGTGGGAGGTGAGCATAGGCTGAGAAACTACAGGTCGGTGACATCGGTGAATGAGTTTCATAAGGAAGGGAAAGTTTACACCATCGTTTTAGAGTCTTATATAGTGGATATACCAGAGGGGAACTCTGGGGAAGATACAAAGATGTTCGTGGATACAGTCGTGAAGTTGAATCTACAAAAGCTCGGGATTGTGGCAATGGGTTCTCTTCATGAACCGAGACATGATTGACTACAACAAGATTGAAATAAGTTTGCTTAGGGTAAGATTCTCTCTGAATGAAAGCTCTAGTTTATTAGTGGGGATTTGACAGTTTGCGAATTGGTTTGTATATCTTAGATTTTGTTGGGTGATAAACTCAGTTATATTATTTTAATCTAGGATTAAATATTTATGATTTTCTGATTCTCTTAAATAAATGATTAAAATTAAGCATTCATTTACATGATAAATTGTAATTAATATTTACAAGAATAAAATATAAGTTTAAATCGATATTGTGAAAAAAAAAAGCAATCATAAGCTTCGACCATGGAATGAAGATGAAGGATAAGAAAATTGTTATATTTATTATTATGACGTAGCCTTCAGTATTAAACATCAAAACAGTTTTATATATCTATTCCTTTTAACTCTCTCCTTTCACAGATTAAACAGACGTGATATTTTCTCCTATAATGTTCAGACAGCTTCCTCTCTATTTGAGTTATTTCTGATGATGGATTTGATCATGAAAATTAAAGTGCCAAGTTGCTATAGATATATTTATATATATTAGTCTGATAGTTTGATATTTGATGCTAGAAAGGGTTTTTTCCTGATATTGTTGTTCAAAGATGCTGGAAAGAGTTGACCAATGAATTTTTCTGAGGGATTACGAAGCTTCAACTACATTGGTGATAGAATTGTTAAGAGGGAAATTGGGAACTGTAAGATTTACGTATGTGCCTATACATATATATATAAAAGTATCCCGCTGAGTTAGCGTGACCAGTTAGTGACGAAATTGGCAGGGGCGAAAACGACCAGGGGGCGGCGGCGGCCCAAAATTGGAAACATTTTTATTTGGGTCCTTTGAAATTTTTAAAATTTTAAATTAGTAAAGGTAAAATTGTATTTTAAGCTCTAAAATGATAAAAATTTAATTTAATTCTTTAAAAATTATAAAGACAGAGACTATTAAAATGGTGAAATTGTACTTTTACTATTATAAAAGTTATAATTTAATTTAGGCCTCCTGACTTCGCCCTTGGAAATTGGTGATTAAAATTTGAGAGAGTTTGTTTAAAATTTCGAAAAATTTAGAAGTCTAATAAGAAGTTTTAAAATTTTTGGGAGTATAATTATTTTTTTTAATTTTTGAAAGGATTAATGAGTATTTTTATTAAAAAAATTATAGGATCAAATTAAAATTTTTAAAAAATAAAAGTTATAATGATAATTTTCAAAAAATTTGCCGTCTCTGAACAATGTTTCACTCCTGCACGAGTCAATTTAAAGGGAAATATCAGAAAAGCCAAATTAGATATACGATATCAAATGCAATTATGGATAGTTATGTCATTTATTATAAAATATTATCCACTAAATTATTTTTTATTTTATCTAAACTAATAAATAGCTACCCAAACAATAACAATATATTTTAAATTTTAATTAATGTTTTATTCTGAAATATATTGATTAAAGGATAGCAAATATACTAATAATTCAAACATAAAAAGATAATAGCAACCACAAACTTCGAATATGTATCATAAAATAAATATTAAAGATATAAAAGAAAAAGAATAAGAATAAGGCAAATCATCAATTAAAGGATTATCTGCCACCATATTGGCGGTATGGCCGCAAAGCTTCGATGGATGGCTAAAGACAAATAGTATTAGGGGCCAGTCACATATTTTCGATTCAGTACATAAAAAGGAGATACCAGGGAAGCCTTGGCCTTTGCAAGAAGATTTAAGAGGTCACATTGAGATGAAGCCACACCTTGAAACTGTAATAAAGCATGGCAGCTGCAAGCAGATTAATATGGTTCCAAAGGCATTGTTTTCCAAGGAAGTGTAGAATAAATTTAGGGGCAATCCAAGTGAGACGGGAGTTTTAGATCTATTTTGTAAGTATTTAGCTTTCAGGATTTCTGGGTAAAGGGAGTTTTGATAATTAATAAGTCTCCAATAACGAAAAGGAATCAAGGCACGTAGGGTTAAACAAGGCTCGCAAACAGAGACAGACAACATGAAAATGACCATATCAAGTTAAAAGGAAAACTACCAGAGGAGCGAAATTTTATTAACAAGCCACAATTTCTAGTATGACAGCACGTAATGGATGGTTGCTTGTTCAAAAGAGCACCAGTTATTAGTTTGAATCAAGCTCCCCTTAAATGCGAATATTCATCGTAACTCTCAAGTAGGAACCCAAGTCAGAACTTGCACCAAAACATCCTTAAGTTACAGACCAGCAGGAGCGGAGGGGGCACACGGCTGCCGACAAAAAGGTCAGCCAGCCACACAACGGGGAGACAAGGCAAACCATTAAAGTTTTGGGCTTCCATTCGATGAATGTCCGGTCCTCTCATCTTTGGTTTAGTGACATGATCTATATATATAGTAGGAGAAATCAAAACTAGTTTCCTTACATCGTTTCAGGTATGATTTGATTGTGGATATCAGATAGGTTTTTTTTTTTTTTTTTGGCTGTGGTTAGCTTGATGATTTTTTTAAAAGTTTAATTTAAGGTCATTATGATTTTTTTTCCACATCAAATTGAGTGTTTAATTTAGTTGACTTAGACCACACTTCAAAGTCGACATCAATTTTTTCAATACCTTGATACTTCATATTATATAAAATTTGTAATTTGTAGGCATATAGTGTCTAAAACTATGAAGCTTAAATTACAATGGTAGGGTAATTTTAGAAATACTTAATCAATGGGAATCAACTAATTTTGACGAACCAATAGTCCAAAATAGATCTATGTCCTCTGCACTTGTTTCAGCTATCTAATTTAATAAAAATGGGGATGTCATCATCATAAGCTCAAATACTAAATATTACAAATAGAAAATGGAAAGCTTAAATTAACTACGCACCCTTTGTTTATCATTATATTATTGGCGGTTTCTCTAGTAAATAATTATTCAATGATTTACATAACTTCACCTTAGCTAAACGTCTTATGATTATAAATAAAAGAATTGGCAATATCTCTTCTTCTTCTTTTCTGTCTCTATTGCTTCTCTATCTACAACCCTAATGCCTTTCTCTTTTCCTTCACCAACATGTCAAAACATGTTACAAAATCACCTTATATAGATTACAAAATGCTGTTGATTTGCCCCCTTTTTTTCCCGTTTCATCTTCCTATCAAACTTCCAAAGAAATCCGGGTTTTAATCGGTTTCAACTTCAACCCCATGCTTTCCGGTGAAAGAAGCTCCGGAGAGATGCAAGATGGACTCAATGGGCTTCTAGGACTAACACTTAGGGTCGCTCTGTATAAACCGTATCCCGTAAGAAAGTACTCTATTGGTATCAACATGGCATGGGGTTGCTCCTCCGTCACCATTGACCCACATGCCTGTACCTGCAGGTTCCACCATTTCCAGGTTGTCAGGTTGTGCTAGCTCAATTTTGATTTAAAAAATTAAATTCTTTTTCGAATTTTAAATTAAACAAATCTAATTATTTGATTTTTTTTTAATTCAACTCAAATAAGTAATTCGAGTTCGAGTTGTTTTATAAATTGAATAACTAGAATAAATACTCCTTTGGTCCTTGTAAATTTTAAAAATAAACAAATTGACTTCTTAACAATAATTCAAAATAATTTTTAAAATTCAAATATTTCTAAAAATTCCATAATTTATATTTTTAAAATATATATAAAAATTAAATATTCTAAAAAAAATCTAATGAATATATAAAAAAGTTAAAAATTTTAAAAGAAATTCTAAAGTAATAATAATAGAACCTAAATAAGATAACCATTCAAGTTTCAAGCGAATATGCATTAACATGAAATTAATTATATTGTAATAAGATTTTAATTTGACATATATTTAAATCAAACAATTTCACTCAATTCGAATCGAATTTCATTTCACTCGACTCGATTCGAAAAATTTCCAAATAAATCTAAAATGATAAAATGGAACTCTCAACTTGATTAATTTAAACTCTTTCATTCGATTCAATCGAACACTCACCCCTATCACCATATATGTGTTTGCAAGCTATATAAATGAAAGATATTATAACATGGTTAGGCAATAAACTGTTTTGCGTACCTCCACTAAGGCACTATATCTTCTATCTAGTTTCGATGTCATGTGAAGAGCCTCGGAATGGAAAGGAGAGTTTTCGCCAACAAATATTAATGAACGGCAATGCAGTTTCCTTAACCCTTCGCTAAGGTCAGGTCTCCTGAAAGACAGTGAATAAATGTTTCATGTTGGACCAAAAGTGGTAACGACATTTATGAATCGAAAAAATTCTTTCCATTTCCCCTGGTAAAGGAGAAAAGATGATCAAACAAGCCATGTGAAACCCGTTTGAAGAGCACTTTCAGAAAGGAACATGGTTCTACTATTTATGATGGGGACAGGCTTACCCGTTCATTGCTTCTAGGAATTGCCAAATATTTATACTCTGCCTTTCATCTAGCAACTGTGGAAAACGAAAAAAATTCCGATTAGTCAGAAAAATGCCATGAGCAAAACAACCTTACTTCATTGTCAATCGAAAAGTAAATAAGAGACAAACACGAGAAGTTCAAGAACTAACTCTTCTGCATGCCTGAACTATATCTGATTCTGGTACTTGAACATTACCACGAACTTCCTGCCATAGTCATTCAGAACCTCATCACTCAACTAGTCTGATTCTAGAACAAAGCAAAACAGCATATGTTTTTGGAGCTGAAAACTACCTTACTAAAGTACCGCTTAAGCAACAACTCCTTCACCACTCCACACATGCCATAGAAATATAGTAAATTTGACATCACCTGAAATAATATGACAATCCATCTAAGCACTAAACTATTTAACCCCCTCTCCCCCCCCCCCCAAAAAAAAAAAAAAGAGAAAAAAATTAAAAAGCCCGGAAGAGGAACCTTATTTAACAACCACTCTGTCCATGAGGGTGCTCTGCATAGGGGCGAAATAAGTATTAACCCAAGGACACGTTGCCGGTATTTCATCTATTAAGCCAATGCAGAATAATCATTTCCAAGAATACAACAGAATATTTAGTTATTTATCTGGAAAATGGGGAAAGGGAAAAAAGGAAAAATTTTACATATGCCTAGCTACTTGACTTACAGCAAATAGGGTAAGAATATATGCTCCAGCTGTAACCCCCATACACATTACAGCACCAAGCCTGGAGTAAAGAGAAGAAAAAAAAGAGTTAAATAATTGAATAAAGCTTGCTTGCCTTCATTCTTTTCCATGTAAATATTTTAATGATAATAACGTATTGATGAAAACGACAGCTTAAGAACCTATAAGTGGGTAGTAGGTGCATCAATTTACATCATTTTCAGACAACTACTGCAATAATTACCCCCCAACATAATAAACTATGGAGCAGAAGGGATTACAGTAAAGTAAAATTCTAACCAGCTGACGCTTAGAAAGAGAGAAAATAAAGTAACTATGAAACTATATAATTACCCAAAAAAGTTGAGAACCTCAACAATTTGATCTGCCAAGTCATCAACGGAAGGCATAAAACCATCGGGACAGATTGGTGGAGCTCCGAACTGCAATATTTCTTGAACAAAGTCCCGGATAAGAAAGGTGTGAATTATGAGATAAAACCACCAAAAGAAATTGATTAGAACAGCAAATAAATGATTAAAACATGAGCAGAACTGACCTCATGCCCTGGAGGACTTATATGATATATGCAAAAGTTGTGGAGGAGTAACGAACTAGCTTCCGGACAAAAGAACAAGCCTTGAAAACAGGATATATCTGCAAGATCTCACACGATCAAAGGTTTAGGTAAGAAACATGAAGAATCATTGGATAAATGGTTTTGCTCATCGTGGAAATCCAACAAATTATGATGTTATGAACTTCAAACATATTATATTGACATTGAAAACTTTAGCTCAAAGCATTCAAGCCTCAAAGTCTCGTGTGTTATGATGAAAACACAAAAGATCTCACTTTTAAAATAATGTCTATGTTTAGGGAGAAAATTCATAATTCCAAAAAAAAAAAAAAAAGAGCAACCCTTTTTAACCAAAACTGTTGGCAAACTTATACACACACGTATCAATTATCATAGGCGAGACACACAGATAAGGAAACAAAGCAGTACAATGAAGTTTCTTGCATTACTTACGATTTAGAGCTAAATCGGGATAGGTAATAAGAGCCGGCTTATCTTGGTCTCCAAACACAGCAACTGAAACTGTACCATGGTGAGTTTTTACTAGGTACTCCTGCATATAGATTTTACAATGAATTGTTATTCATTTAACAAACCTTCTGGAAAGCAACCAAAGTAATCAAATCAAATTACCATCTACGGAACAGCCTGAGAGAGACTTTCAACAAATAATCAATGCGGAGAACCTATAACATATGATCTTGCCAGGCAATAAGAGTCTAACCAACTTGGGTTTCATTTACTTTGAAATGAGAAGTATTCCAAGCATAGCCCAAGCTAAGTATATTCTAGCTAGAGAGAGTTAGCATGTGCAACAGAACTTTTTAAAGAGACCTAACTGTTTTGCACATTTAGGCATATTCTGCATCATCCAAACTCCTAAATTGACAAGCCATTGACATAACACTAATGAAAATTAACAGTCTAAGATTATTTTTTCTTTCCCAGCACAGAAAGCAAATAAGTGAAAATAAATAAAGAAACATGTACTATAAGTTTCAAAATCATTGAATTAAAATGAGAAATAATTAAAGCTCAGAAGTCATTAATTGAATGGACCATGAAGAACAAAATATGTTATCATTCAAAACTAATTATAACATAAACGTAAATAAACTAGACTGTTACAAGAAGAAGAATGAAAGAATAATTTCAATATATGCTTTAAGCTGTACTAGAAATAAACCAAAAAAAAAAAATCCAGCCTATCTAAGCATAAGACAGATAGGTGCATTGTATAGCTTTAACAAGGAAAGCATTTTTTTCCCATTTCTTTTCCTCCTCCATTCTCTCATTTTTCCGGTAACCAAACAAGAAGATAAATGGAAAATGCAGGTTACCTTGCCGCCAAGAGAGATCGATTCCATATCAATGGAAACCGAATCGCTAGAATCTGCCATTTCCCCCCCTCTTTCTCTCTCGAAATGAAGACGTATTTTAAGAGTTGGCTTCCATGCCTTATATACCAAATCTTCCACTCTGTCCCTCCTTTTAGAATTTAGATTTTCTCTCTTTTTTAAATTAAATTAAAAAATATTCAAAATCTTTTTTATATAAATATTTTAAAAATTCATTATCTTTTAAACTGAAAGTTTTAACTCGGACCGAGTCACCGACGCTTCACAAGGGTCCGTACCAGGGGACCTTAACCTGGGACTCGGGTTTACTTAACCCCAGTTAAGAGACCGACAGTTTCTTTAAAGTTACAACATTACCCCCTTTCTCTTTCTCAAATCACTTATTTACCATAGGGATTTATGACAGTTCGTGTATATTTCGTGTCCCGAGCGTGATCAATAATTTCTTTTATAAAATGTATTTTATATTATTATTTGTTATTTTCTAAATATAATAATTTATTGATTTTTTAATTGAGTTTTATATTTAATTGAGCTATGATATTAATTTAATTAAATAATAATTTTAATGAAATTTATATGTATATTCATATATATATATATTCCAGGAGAAAAAAAAAGGAAATATTATTATTATTATTATTATTATTATTAGAAGGAGGCTAAAAAACAATGGGGCCATAACTAAATTGCATCTAATGTCCTTTGTCTGTCATGCAGATACAAAATCGCCATCGCATTTAAATTTGCTAAAGATTTTGTATTTATTTTGCTATTGAAGTAATGAGTGAGCTAAAGAACATTGTCACCAAGAGTATGACATTTTCTTCTTTGTCTTCCAAGCCATGTAATAGTTAGTATTATTTATATGTATAAAGCTTAAATTTTATTATCATTTTACTTGGCACCAATATAAAAATAAAACAGCCTGCATTTTTACATTACATATATATATATTGTTAATGATCATCACATTAATTATTCTAATTTTTTATATATTAAAAGTTCAAAATTGAGATCTTCTTTATTTAACCTCACCTATAAACATATTCCTGGTAATAATGATGTTAAGGAAAATAATTTATGAGCTCAGATCTCGAAAGCTACTGTATATTAAATTCAGCCCAAACATTAATATCATGATTTTTAAATATAACTCAAATAAAATTAGCAATTTTTTTTTATTTGACATGTATAAGTCTGTTTCATGCAGGTTATTATAAAATTATATCCATTTAATGTCAATGAATAGAGAAACTCGACGTACATAACTTAATGAAAACTTTATTTTTATTTATCAAATAAATTCATTTATGAAAAATGATTTTCTTAGGAGTTTAAAAGGTGTATTCTCTTTTTTTACGATGTATTTTTTTTAGTAATAAAAGTGTTTTGTTGAGAAGAAATCAAGTAAATTATGTTGGTTTTTAACATGTACATTTGAATTGAACAATAAATTTGGTGTCTTGTTAAGCAATCTTATGTGAATTGATTCAAAATCAGTCCACATGCTAAATTTATAAGAGCTAAAAATTAATGAAGGAAATGATCTATTTTTTTAAATATGGTGACCATTTATCATCTTACGAGCGAGACTTTTTTAGGAAAACAACTAATAAATCACAAGTTGATCGATTTTTTATTTGTTTTCGTCTTTAATCGAGAGAATTGACTTGGAGAAGATGATATTATGCTAAATATTTAGTAATCATCATTTTTCCCAAATTAATTTTTATAACAGAATAATATTTAAAAAATATATATCCGTAATTTAAAAACAAATTCCACACGTTAACTTTCTCATAATATATATAAAATTTGCAGGTTGTATGAGAAAATCAAATTAGGTGAAGGGTATATTTCAGCCATAATATTGTTGGTTGATGATAGAACTTAATCTCGAATCTTTGACTAAAAAAACGGCAAAGCAGATACATGTAAGTTCTAATGTCCTTTTTATCTTTTTAACCCAACAACCTCGTTTGTTTAATTTTACAAAACATACTCAAATTATATCTTATTTCAAAATTATTCCAAAATATTGGACAGTAGTGTTTTTCTTTGATACGATTAATGTTGTTGGGTTTCTAATTTTCGTGGCCTTTCAATTTCATGCGTTGTTGTGTGGTTTCTTCAATTTGGTATTGCTTCAAGGCATGGGTATTGTAGTTTTAATTAAGCTTTAAAAAAATAAAGCAAATGTTTTTTCAAGGGTGTTTAAGTAATTTCATCAAAATGCTTCAATTTCTCAATCAAATCTAGAAGCTTATTAGATATTTCTTTTTATATATAAAATAAATATTAGGAAGAACACGGAGTTAAATAATTTTAAAAATCTGAATTTAGATATGCCTTTTATCTTTCATTTCTTATTTAATTTGTTTTCTACCTAACATTGATATAAATTTAAATTTAACAATTTATCTAAATATAACTTACCAAAATAATTATCTAAATACAAAATTAAAAGTTAAAATTCATATCTAAGTGTGTTAAAAAGTTTAATTAAAATTTCCAAATTCATTTTTTTATTATTTTAATCGAAATGAAATATGCAAGTTGTTTTTCTTTTCTTTTAATTTGTTTTGTTGCAAAATGTGATTACTTTTTACACGAGATGAAAGTCATGAAAATCTATGAATTACCCTTTTACTTTCTTTGTTTTTGAAATGTAAAGTGAAAGAAATTATTAATTTATTTATAGTAATTAATATGGTAAATTATACCCAAAGATATTAAATTGTTAGTAAGTTTATATTTCAATCATTTAAATTTAAAAAGTTACAAAATAGTCATTAAACTATTCAAATTTTTTTTATTTAAGCCGTTAGATTGTTAAGTTTTTTTTTTAAGTTCGACTAATGAGCTCCAAATGACGATTTAACAATCAGTATGGTAGATTAGTACCTATCGTTAAGTAGAAGAATATACCTTAGATCTAAATCAATCTGATAGTTAATGTCAAATATTGAAGAAGAATGCTATTTAAATTTTAGTTCATAAAATCATGACATTCAGTGGCATTTCATGGAGAAAAAAATGAATTGTAAATGAAAAAGGGAAATAAAACTTTCGTTTGGGGCAAAAATACAAACAATGACGACTATACATCATTTATTTTAATAGTTCAATGATTTAAATAAAATTTTTTAAATAATTTAACAACTTTTAAAGTTTAGTAATAAAAAATAAATTTATTAATAATTTAATGACAGGGTTAATTTTAAGTAAGATAATATTTAAAAACTTTATATAAGTAATAAAATTTTGTTAGTTGAATACGTAATATTTCTCTCTTAGGTAAAATTATCAAAAAGTAAATAATAACAAATTAGCCATGAGATTTTGTCGGCCAAATGATAAGCGGAATGACATTGTAAGCAGTATTAGGATGTTGACCGGAGCAAAAGTTTACAAAAAAGTGTAAGAGTTTTCATACTACGTAGCACCTTCCTAATGAAAAAGAGTTAGGTGATAATTGTTACTTTTTTTTTCTTTTCCTTTTTATGGTTTAAAGTTCTAGAGCCCTCACCGTTAAGAACAGATCGCATCACGGGTTGGTAAGCCACGTGTTAACTTCTCAAGACATATAGATTTTTTTTTCCTTGTATTGCGTTACACGCTATTGAAACACGATGAAATTGAGTGAGATGTTTCATGTGCTGCTTTTACTTCTTCTTCCTTTTTTCCTTCATGTACTGTTTTTACACTAGACAATAATCTGCATAGATCGATTTTTCTCAATAATTTATTTCATAATTTTCACAAAAATATTAGAAGGAATTGGGCCTTGTTTTTGTAGAATACATATATTTTCATGGATGGAGAACGTTTTTGGGTTGGGACCTACAATGAATTACACGTGATGAATTAAAATAAGTCTTCTTTTATGGCCCCCCATGCCCTACCCTACCAAATTTATGAATAATTCAGCGTCGGTGAGATTTGGTTTTAGAGGTCATAAGCTAAATGCCTAGTCTTACCGAGCTATATGGTTTTTCAGTTCATGGCTATTACCAATTAGTCTCAAGATTAGTAGGCTATTGGCAGGCCCAGCCCAAAAGCCCCAAAACAAGGGACTTGCGTCCTGTTTCCAGTGGCCGAACCCGGCACTCAAAATTCAAAACTCAACAGCTTGCACTCCATGCTTTATCTAATTGTGTAATACTAATATAAGAGGAAATATATATATTTATATATATATTGGCTGTTCACTTTAATTACTACATGATTACTATGTATAGATCATACTACAAAGAAATCAGATAATTCTTCTACAGTGCCAATAATATGAAGAATTCAAGTGATAAGTTAGGGAGCCAATGCTGAAATGAGAAGCCATCATCCAATTACTACATGATTACTATGTATAGATCATACTACAAAGAAATCAGATAATTCTTCTACAGTGCCAATAATATGAAGAATTCAAGTGATAAGTTAGGGAGCCAATGCTGAAATGAGAAGCCATCATCCAATGGTAAAATACTTACTTCTTCAGCCACAAAAGCCTTCCAATATACATAAAACTAACACAAACATCATGTGTGTGATTAGGCTGAAATAGTAAACTATGTCCGCAAATTGAAAGGCAGGCCACAAGGCACTTCTCTATGACCATCTGCATGCTACCTACTTCAAAATATGTTATGCATTAGTCAAATGCAGTTGCATAGTGTTCTCATCCACCCTTCAGTCGAAATTGATGAGACAGCAGTCAACATAAACTGTGATGAAGTTGCTGGTCTAGTAAAAAATTATTGTTCCATCTCTCTCATATATTCATCCAAAATCGGACTGTTAACGTCATTCCCACAACTCAAACCATCATCATTAGCCAAAGACAAAAGCTTATCCGTTACCGAGTTTTCACGTAAGTGATACTTGATAAACTTAACAGGTATTTCCTCTTCGATGTTGCTCCCTTCTTTGCGTTTTCTTACACCATCAGCTGCTGCTGTTGATTTCATCGAGCAAGGAGCAGACAAGCGAACCGTATCCATTGAATCAATCATCTCTAGATCATTATCAGCTGTTTTGTCTTCTTTCCTCTCATGAACCATGCAAGCAGGATTCTCAGCTGAATATTTGCCACTTATCTTATCAACTGGGATTTCATATTCAACTCTTGACTTGCAAAGTACAGCCTTGGCATAAACCTTGGAGATGTCACATTCAAATATTCTCACCCCTTGATCCTCAACGATGAGTAGCCACTCTGAAAATGAGACCACTTAATCAGACATTTAAGAAAAGAAAGCCAAAAATAGTATCAGAAAGAGGGAAGAATTACAAATCATGAGCGACACATCCAATGCAGTGGTTGCCGGTCTAGTGATTACATATGCTCCACTTTGGACAATGGTAAGAACAAAATATCTTCATATCATCACATAGCATGTTGACATTCTTAACTGGACCATCCATTGAAACAAGTGCTCAAGTCCCGACAAGTGAGAACAAATGACAAGAGCATAGAGATAGCAAGCAACTCACTGATAAGAGCTACAGGAGTAGAAACATTCGGGCTCGTTGCTTTGTCCACCATCCCAGTCTGACTGGTAACCCACTTGATCAACTGAGAGAGTAGCCAAGATTCGGAGAAAGCATTTATGTAAGAGATAGCTTTGGTCTGGTTACCATTCTCCCTGTGGCATTAGATCATGGCTCGTGAAAATTGCTGGATGGGATATTCTAATATAAAACAATTGCATCGAGCCACGATCTCCACATTCATAATCATACCTCACTGACCGTATGGCATTGTCAGCAACAAAGGACCATGTCAATGCGAGATCTTTTACTTGTCTGCCAGGTAGCAGAATTCCTCCCTCTGGACCAAGGAATGCATGGTCCATCTTTATAACCGCATCATACAAAGTCTCTCTTAAAATAACTTCATTTCCATGGCCCTACAATAAAATGAAGATTTACTAATGTATATTAGGGGCTATCACAATCAAACATTCTTCAAGCATACTAGGTAACCGGAAAAGTTCAGGGTGCAAATAGATAGTTTGAACATTTCAAATGTCTAAGGATTTAAAGCCACAGAGAAAGATAAGTTGCTAGGAAGGTTTTGTTTGGTATTAAAACTAATCTTGAGGGAACTTTTTTAAAGAAAATTATGTTCAAAACAATATATTTTCGGTATTAAATAAAATGCTATTCTAAAGAACCACTCATAGGCACAAATAATGCTGGGTGATGATGTCAACAGATATTTAATGCCCACAAATGATTATCAGTTCATCACTGGTGCTTACCAGCATGTCTACTGGTGGTCACATTGCCAAAGTCAATGCCTTGCTGGTTCTCAGCATCCACAGCCAGTCACCAAGTGGCGGTGGTCATGAAAATAGGCAAATATTTTTGGCTTGAGCCTCTTACATAAAATATGCATCTCGTTCCATTAAATCGAAGCTCATGTATAAAACATGGATTTAGCAAAGTAACCAGAAGTAAAGATCACAATGGTAATTAATGATAAAAGCAGCGCAAATAACTATCATATTGTCAAGAAGTTGTTCCTTGAGTGATGACAAATAGCTATAGATCTTTCCAGATTTATTTCAACATTTTGCCAGTGGAGTTTCGATAGTTTAATCTTCTACTATTTTATCTTCATTCAAAAATGAGAATATTTCCTATTTCATGATTTGAGACCAAGAAGCTGCCTTGTTGAGTAACCACAGCTCTGTCTGAAGCTAAATTTTGAATGGTAATTAGTGACAAAAGCAGACCAAATACTTATCATATTGACAAGAAGTTGTTCCTCGAGTGATGACAAATAGCTATAGGTCTTTCCAGTTTTATTTCAACATTTTGCCAGTGGAGTTTCTATAGTTTAATCTTCTACTATTTTATCTTCATTCAAAAAGGACATTATTGCCTATTTCTATGATTTGAGACCAAGAAGCTGCCTTGTTGAGTAACCACAGCTCTGTCCGAAGCTAAATTTTGAATAGTAAGCATGGATTCATTAAAAAGTAAATAAATAAAAAATAAATAAAAGAGGGGGTGGGGGGAAGCTGACCAGTGGAGAAGTGACAGGTAAAACCGGTTCCAATAGCATCCTGAGAAAGATATCTGTTACACAACAACAATGAATTAGAACTACTAGCATCGGCAAACCGAAGGATAAACAAGGAAACTTATCACAAAAAGGAATACCATGCCATTGCTGGCACTAAGCTAGGAATAAAAGCCTTGCCAAACAGAAGAAGAAATCAGATTCCCAGTAGTGGCTTTATATAAACATGTCAATCAAATGTTTGTCCACGATGGAACAGGAAAAAAATGGATGACACCCATTCTTGATTACAATGTTCTTTAAGGATAATTCGACAAACAACAGGAAAAAATGATTGACACCCATTCTAGATTGCAATGTTCTTTTAAGGATAATTCGACAAACAAGGAGGAAATTGATTGATTTGAACTACACTAGCTTTGGAGCCTAACTTTTTGTGCATGTGAGTCCTCACTTATTACTAGCTCTTACAAGCAAATAACTCATTATGGCTTACAAAAAAGTTAAAAAGCTTATTTAAGTGATGTGAAATTTGAAATACCCTTTATTTCCAACTGTTATGCTAATTAGAAGAGCATATATCCACCATGTTTGGGTCACTGTTATTTATCTGCTTAATTACTCAAAGGTTTAATTAAATGAGATTTTGTTATTTACTTTATAAAGAAACAAGGAAAGAGAAAAAGTAAGTAATATCACGATAACGATACAAGTTGATATCAAAGTCAAAATCGGTGACTCGACAAATTATACGAGAAAAACAAGCCAATTCATCCCTATCAAACTTAGCATTAATAGAAGTAAATGAAGTTTAAACAATTTCAGAACAATTAAGAAGGAAAAGCTTCAACGATACAAATTTTTAAATAAAACTTTTCCACAGAAAATGTTTAGAGAGAAGGGGAAAATACCCAGAAAGTGAAAACTCCGAAACCCAGTTATCATTTGAACGGCGCAATCATGCAAATCGTTTTCCAATTCCAATTTCGGAATCCCATATCCAAATTTCAAGCACAATCTCAGCAGAAAAGCCTGACACATGACAACACCAGCCAAATACCGAACCCTGCATCCTCCTCTGATCACTCTTCGAGATTCTTCACTAACAAGTGGGAAAAACACCTTCAAGTCATCTCTTTTTTCACCTTCCATCCCAACTCTATCTACCATCCAAACGCGCAATAAATCACCAAAACGCGAACTCAAGTCGTCGTTTCCGTCGTCTTCCATACCGCAACATATGCTAATGTAACTCATAATCCCGTCTAACAAACTCTCAACTTCCCTTTTTAACTCTTTTCGGTCGAAAACTAAAGGGTACAGGTCGTAGATTACGGGAGCGAGTACGGATATTCTTTTACCGGCGTTGCAGGAAGTGGAGCAGGAAACCAGGAGCTGGAAAAGGTCTTTGGAACTGGAGACTGGATTTGGGGAGTTAAATTTATTAGTGGAGTGGAACGTTACTGCGGAGTAAAACCAAACGAATTCGAGTGGTGGATCGGGTAGATTCTGTAGCAAGCGAGAGAAAATGGAGGTAAAATGGGAGAAATCGGTTGAACCGCTGCGGTATTCGGTGAAAAACCGGTGGATAGATTCTGATAGCATGAGCTGAAAGGTGTCCGCTGGTTTAGAGTGGTGGATGGTGGTGGCGGAATTTGAATTCAAATCGAATTGCACCATTATTTTTGGAGGGGTGAGACTGAGAAAGAACTGTGGAGGGAAAATGAAGGGAGTTAGAAAATGGTGAAATTGCAGGGTAAGATTGAAGAAACCCTAGTTATTCGGGGGGGGGGGGGGACGAATGCTGTTGTCAGTGGAAATGGCGAGGGATGTTGTGGATATTTTCGTAAAGTTACCCGTTTGAATTGGAGCCAATAGCATTTCAAATAGATAACCAAGTTGGAATTTTGAAATTAAAGGTTTAAATCTCATTATCTATATTCTATAAACTTGACGGTTTGGCTCGAATTATTTATTTAAATTAATCTATAAATTTAATCCGGATTGACTCGAATTATTTACTTAAACTAATCTATAAACTTAATTCAGTTTGACTCGAATTATTTATTTAAATTAACCGTTGAATTAAATTAAATCAATTGTAATTCCATAAAAATATAAATATACTTTAAATATATTGAATAGAAATATGATAGATGTTTTGATGTGATATTTTTATTCATATTTATTTTTTCATTTATATTCAATAATCATGATTCTGTTTTAATAATAGGATTTTTAAGATATGATAATTTTGTATTATGTGGCATCTAATGTGGAATAAATACAAAAAAGAATATTCCAATTTCAATGTTTTGGGTTTATTGTGTTTTTTTTTATTTTTCAATATAAATATGTTTTAAAATTATTTTTAAATATATGTTTTTAATGACTTTAAAATTCACACATGTTAACTTCTATGTGGACTTTTTTTTTAACTCTAACATTAATTATTAATATTTGAGGAATTTTATTCACATCATTAAAACGTGATGATATATTATTTTAACTTTAAACTTATAGGTGTCGAGATCTTTTTTCAAAGACTTTTTATAAAATATTGTACAAACTAACTTTAATCTATAAATACATTCATAACTCAAACCCTTTTTCAAAACTACACTAACTCTAAACCAACAATACTTAATCTTAACCTACATCCCTAAACTTTCAACAGTGGATTGAAATGTTTGACAATCACTATCATCATCCAACCTATTCAAGCTACAATCTTAGTTAATCATAATTGTTCTATTTCATATGTTTTTTTGTGAGTGGCCTTTTGCAAGTGTTTATATTTTTTTATAGGGAAATTTATTCTAGCTAGCCGTAAATAAAGTTTATCATAAATCCTAAATTGTATGTAAGATTAGTCAAAAGGATATTCTTATGTTTGAACAATGCTTAAATACTTGTGAAAAGTAATACTTGCTAACAACATTTAACTCGAGAGAGTTAAGGTTGGCACAAAATTCTAGACCTAACAACATTAAAAGTTAATGCTCAATGGGTCAAGTAAGTTTTAAAGTTTATGATTTGAAGGAATGAACGATTACCTTTTTATTTTTACAAAAGTTGAAAATGTGAGTTTTTTTTTTTTTTACCGCGACACATGCAAGTTTCTTAGTTTTTATGCATGCTACCTGGAACAATAAAAGTTGCTCAAGCTCATGTTTAAGGTAGGCCAAGAAACATGGTTAGTCCATGCAAGACCCAGAGTGATGTTGTTGACGAATTTGAGACACTCATACGACATGGTTGAAGAGAATTGGTGGAGCATGTTTATTTGTGCCATTCTAAGTGGGAATACAAATTTGAGTGAATAATTGATTCAGTATAGACCTTATTAGTTGGTGAAACTATGAAAATAAAATAAAATAAAATAATAAAAATAAAGAACACACAGATTTTATGTGGAAACCCTTCCGGGAAAAAATTATGGGCAAAGGAGAAGAAAATTCACTATGTCGAATTCGAATGATTACAAGAGGAATAGACTATGTCTATTTATAGGCTTGTAAAGCCATATTCTAATAGGAGTGTAGTAAGATTGAAACACTTTATTCTATTCAATATAAAATAGGTGAAATTTAATAAGGTTTAAAAAATTTTATCCTAAAAGAAAATAAAAAGGAGTATAGTTATATATGGATTTTACTTTTATTTTATTTTATCTATATTTTATTTAAATAAGTATTCGGGTCACTTAATTCTAACAATAACAGTGTATGATGTATTGCAAATGTTACGTAAGTAATTTTTCTAATGTTAAAATTTGTTTTCTATAAAATGTAAAACGATATTATGATTTGCTATATGCAAAATGGAATGTGACTTAAACTAAATGTTTGTTATTTTTTATATAATTTCTTACAATGTTCACAGTTTAGGAAACAATAAAATAGAAGTAGTAAAGTGGTATTATGTCAAACAAGTGATAAGAAATTTACCTCATCTCGGCATCTGTAAACATTTGTAAATATTGAGGTCAGTAATAATTTATACAAGATTATTGATAGTAAATCATAACCCAATCTTCCAACATTATAAAAACTCTTAAACCCTTAACATCTTCAATTAAACCTTAATCATGTTTAATATTATCTAAAATATTGCAAATGTAAGCACTTGTTTACATTTATCTATTGTATACTAGATGCTTTAGTTTTTTTAGTTTTTTCTTTTTTTACATGTATAGGCTAATTAAGACAAATTGTAGTAGGTATTTGATGGTGCGATATTAGTATTAGGATCCTTTGTTGTCAATGACATGCTGACAACGAACATCCTATGGTGCCAAAGGTTAACTCATTTACGTTGAATACTTGGGTGTTCTGCCATAAATATTGGATTAATGAATTTAGTTTGATCTTAATATTCATCTTTGTCAAAGTTAAACTAAACACATTAATTCAAATAATTTACAGAAATTAAATCATGTGAGAATATTAGTGGCACCCATGACAATAAAACTTTTAAACTTTTTATATCTTAAAGAGCTTGAAATTCATGAGAAATTAAATGCCAAAAGGATCTTAACATAGATGCCAAGGTCGATAAAAAACATATTTCGGTATAAAAATTTTAAAATTTTATATTTAAATAAAAATTGTTGCTTTTCATTTTCAATAGGAAGAATTACCAACGACTTTAGTGTATTATAGCATCAAAATAATATAGTCTCTCTCAACATAAATTGAGCAATTTACTATTTATAGAATGTGAATAATGAGACAAGTGATGTTGATGTCAACTATTTCCGTTAATAAACTATAGAAGGAAAGTAATTTAGTTCCTATCAAAACAAATGAAGTATTTTAGTCTTTATATTTAGGGGTGTTCAAAATTCGGTTAAAATCGAATTATTCGATTGAATTGATCTAATTCGGTTAACTGATCTAATTCGGTCGTGGGTTGATTAATGATTTTTTAGAAGTTCAGTTAATTCAGTTCAAAATCAAGTAATTTACCGACTTAATTGAACTTATGTAGTGTTTCAAGACTTATAATTTAGTTGATTCGGTTAATTTGGATAATTCGGTCAAATGTATATTATCAATTTGTTTGTTTATATGTTTTATACTTGTTTTAATCAAAAAAATAAAAACATATAAATTCCAGTTAATTTAGTTAACCGATCGAATAAACGGGAATATTTCGTTTCGGTTAATTTAAAAAAATAATTAATTCAGTTAACGGTTAAAATATTAAATAGTTTGATTAATTTAATTAATACTAATTCAATTTGATTAACCATTTAAATACCACTATTTCTATTATTTAAAATTGAGCAGATAAGAACAATTAAAGCAGCGATAATCATTTTTATTAATAAAAGTTAATTTAGACAAAAAATACAGTTATAAATAAATTATAGTCAGTTGTAAATACAATGTTGATTTGAGTTTAAAAATAACATTGAAATTTATAAATTAAAAATTGTATATAAATATTATAATAAAAAATTCAAAATTTTGAAAATAGAGGACGTATATATTGAAATACTTTCACAATTGCATTTATCTGTTTATAATCCAATCTCTAATTATAAAAACTCAACAATGATACAAATCTAAATTAACTCGAAAAGATTTAAATTTGAGATTTAAAATTTAATTTATCAATTCAAAATAACAAGAGTTTGAAATAACTCAAAATCAAAATTATTCAAATTCAAAATAATTCAAAAAATTTATAATTCGTATTAACTCGACTCAACCAACTCGATTTGTCCAAAATCGTAAAAACCTAAAATTTATATCACATTTGACTTGTAAACCTAAAAGACTTTTGAACCCAAAATGACTCGATTTTGATAAAAATCAACTTGAGTGTCATTTAAATTATAGAAATTCAAAATAACCCCAAAAGATCTAAATCCATCATTTGACTTGCAGGAACTACTCAAATGATTTAAATTCAAAGTAGCACAAGCTTGAAACGATACTAACTCAACATAATTCAAACCCAAAATGACCTTTAACTCGAATTTAAAATTATTCAAATTCGAAATGACCCATATATTTTAAAATTTATTGACTCAATTAGCCCAAAATCAAAAGAACCTAAATTCAACATAAATCGACTAAAAAATTCAGCTTATAATTTAGAATAACTTGAGCCACAGCAATTATATATACTTAAAAAAGAGACCAAACTAAAATTGCTACACTTCAAAGCAGTGGAACATCATTCATAGAGTGGAGATAAAACAGAGCTATTCATCAAAGTCTAAGCAAGTTATATATTTTCTTCTTTTAAATTTTAAATTTTTAAAAAAATAAAAAGATCGAATTCTTAAAAATAAAAATACAGCAATTAAATTTTAAATTCACAAAAACAATATAATAGCGTATTATCACTTTTTTCTTTTTTTCCTTTTTTGCTCCCATTCTACTTTCTTACTTATAAGTTTTAACACTGGTAATAACCAATAACCAATCCTCTTAATACCTTTTTGGAATCTTAATTTCTGTTTTTAATTACGCAACACTAGTATATTAAAAGTTGGTGGGGCTAACATTGCAACAACTCCTCCCCAGTAAATCCTAGATAAGTGCTTGTACACATTATTATATCATAATTTAAGTTTCTTAGATAAACAAATTAACAAACTTTGGTATAAGTCGTAAAAAATTCCTTATTTTAATTTTTATTTGGAATGTTGCGTGCCATTTTTTTAAATAAAATCTTCGACAATAAAAAGAAAAGTGGGATTATTTTGTATGTACTTAAATATTTCATAGGATTATATTTGAATTTTTTTTTAAATTTTAATCTAACCAATAATTAAATTTTTTCATAAATTTCATATTAAAAAAACGCAAAAGAAATATATTCAAAGCTTATACATCATCCAATAATATGAAAAGTTAAACTGATACATAAATTCAATGTTTGTTACCATAAAACTCAATGTTTGGTTTTTACTTTTTAAATGCTGCTCTTTTAATAAAAAGAATGAGTCATTTTATTTTTTATTTATTGAAATGAGGTAAATTTTAAAAGAAAAATAAAAGGAGAATAAATAATAGCATGGTAATCTGTGCCAAACATGGCCTTAACATGAAGGATTGTGCATTAAAAATGAGATCACTTACATTCAACCTCACTAAACTATTATCTTTTATTGCGTGTTCACTCAACTTCAAAAAATTATAAAATAATCATTAGATTATTTGAAATTTTTCATTTAGGCCATTAAAGTATTTAATAGTTTTAATTTAAGTAACTAATTTGTTAAGTTTTTAAATTTTCGATAGTTTTACTAGTGAGTTCTAAGCTACGATTTGACGATCAATAAGGCGGAGTACTATCCATATACGAGTAGAATAACATACTTTAGATCCAAGTTGATTTGGTGGTTAGTGTTAAAAATCGAAAAAGAAAGTTATTTAGATTTTGGTTCGCAAAGATTTAACGTTCAAAGTTATTTTATAAAAAAAAAATCAATTGTAGAATAGAATAGGAAGAGAGCTTTTAATTGGTATGTTCGATTTATACTATTAATGATTAATTTCAACCAATATAATCATACAATACGATATAAAGTCGTTTTTGGGTTTTATACAAGTTTACGAATGCTCCAAAGCTAAGCTAAGGTCAACTTGGGATCAAATTGTAAAGTTTTCAAAGCACCGGGTTGACGCTAGTGCCATGACATCGAGAGTTCCTCGTCACGACGTAACATATTTAGTAGGTTTTGTCATGACCTTAAGCACACGTCGTCACAATGTGATTTCTAAGTTGCTCCTCATCACAACATTGGGGTACGTTATCATAACGTGACCACTGAATTCCAACAATGTCCAATTGGTACCTATTCAAACATCCCAAGCATACAACTTATACAAAATTATTGGTCTTAAGATCTCGGTTCAACCATTTACACACACAACATGGTCAACATAAGGATCGTATGCCATTAACAACTCTTATATGCATAAACATTAACCATTTTATTAAATTTACAACATTATAGCCTAACATAGCCATGTGTACACTTGAACAACTAATTTCTAAGTACACGCCTTTTAACAAAGAGAAGAGAACTATACATACCATATTGAGTCATTGGATATAGTCTGGATGTTGACTTCGCTTTTCCAAGACTTCAAGGATACTTGAATTTGCACATGAAATAAACAAATTGTACGCTGAACAATAGGGCTCAATGGTACTTCCATTACTTAAATAAAATAAATAACATATCCATTAGTGAATTATTACGAGGTATATAATGTCAATGACTATTCTAAACATGTTTTATGATGCCAACTAATTCTACTAACATATTCATATTCGAACATACTATAGCAATAGTAAAATCAATTCAACTTTTTTATCCACTACCTAACTTTAATAGGTGCACATATATTATTTCATCTACCATCATCAGCTTGTATATATTTATATTAAATTTCACGGCAACATTTCAACCATTTTTGAGCCTATTGGTTCACTATTATTCAATCGGCTCTCGGGGCTCATTCTCAACTAATACATATAGTAGCTTACATACTTTATCTAGCATAACACACATATAAGCATATTATACCAATTCATTAACATTTCATAACTTCTATACTACTATTGTTATCCTAGGTTGCCCGAAAACGATGACTTTTGCTATCAAGACTCATTATACCATCTCGAGTGGTCCTGAAATAATGGGTTATTCAAATTCAACATTCTACCATCTTGGATAGCCTGACAACAATGGCTTTCACCATACTTATATTTTACTATCCCAAATGGCTCAATAACAATGGTTCTCACAGCTTACCTAACCTACCATCCTGTACGGCCCGACAACAATGACATTTAATATCTAAATATTTTAATATCCCGAATAGTTTGGCAACGATGGTTTTCTACCTAGGGCATGCCAACTAGTTTAAAGATACTCGAGTTTAGCAATGTAACATTGAATTAATAAACATCATAACCATGTGTCGTGCTTTAATCTCATCACTAATTCACCATTTCATCGCATCATATAGTATATTTCAAGACATTTTCATACTAAATAATACGTATCAATCAAATCATATAAATTTTTATTCTATTCAATTTAGTCAATGTCTCAAAAATTTCAATCTCGATCATAACAATTCAGTTCAAATAGCCATTGATAACTCATCTCAATGTCATGTAATGCAAAACATCATAAACATGCAATAATTAAATTGATCCTGAGTCATATAAAAATACAAATCGGGGTCCTGTGTCATTCCTCAACAACTCTCGCTCTTGCTTTCCCTCTTGATGGCCTAACGTCGACATTAGCTATGTACAATCATATAACATATATCAATATTTTACAATTTATTCAATTTAGTCCCCAGACCTGAGATAAGCATAACTTTCAATTCCTAGCTTTTGATTGAAATTCAATTTCACATATATTCATCAAGGACACTCTACTTCCTATTCCTATGTAAATTTTATGAATTTTTTATATTTTATTCAATTTGATCCCCAATGTACGAAATAAACAATTAAGCTTTACAATTTAATCTTTTTCATAAATTAAGCTTAATTTCTATCAATTTCACACCTAATTATTCAAGAAACCAATAATGCAACTTTTTAAAACTTTAACAGTTTTAAAATTTGGTACATGGGCTAGCTAAATTAAGCTCTCATGAGTTCAAATTCATAAAAATTACAAAAAAAAAAACTTGAATTCACTTACCAATTTAAGGCTGTATGTTACAATTTTTTTTTTCTTTGGCAAAGACAAGGATGAATGAAGAAGATTACTTCTCATCCATTGATTTTATTATACATAGTAGGATCAAAGTTTAATTAATTTAGCTTAATTAACTTAAACTTAGTTTAATTAAATTAAGCTAATCTTTAAGCTTATCTAGTGGATATGTGGTCATCATCCACTAGTTTCTATTGTAAAATGGTTCGATTGTCATTTAGGACATTTGTATAATTACTGTTTTAATCCTCAAGCATTTCGTTAAATAAAAATTTATAGCGATTGGACTTTTACAATTTAGTCTATGGGCCCTAATTAATTATAATTTTGGCCAAATTATTTAACTAAATTTCAATTCATCAATATAATAACTCCATAAGTATCCCTATTTCATATTTAATGACTCGGTTATAACAATGACTTAAATAAAAACTTTTGAATAATTTAATAACTATTTTTTAACCTTTTGAAGTTGAGTGACCAAAATATAAATTTATTAATAGTTAACGGCATTGTGGCAGTTTACCCTTAAAATTGAAAGAGAGGATAGTCGACGTTGTTTTGTATCGTATAGCGGACCTATGGTGGCCCACATGAGTTAATATTTTTTCATCTTATACGTCCCTAAGTTGCAAAAATAAACCAAAAAAGAAAAGGAAGAAAATAAAAGAAGAGACAGAATAGAGAGGCAGCGAAAGAGAGATATATATCCCACAATCCGCCAAAAAGCTACGTCGCATTTCCTGCTGCGTCATTTTTCTATTCTCTCAAACTGAAAAAAAAAAAAAAAACTGTGGAAGTTTCAATCTATGGAGAGAGATGAAGGCAATCTACAGTAAAATCTCGTCGCTGTTCATTTTTCTTTAAAAATTTATCTGATCGATGTTCATTACCTGTAAAAAGAAAAAAAAGGCGCGGATAATTTATCATTGTGGAAGCTGTTTTCTTATCTCTACGATCGATTGACAGCTTGCATTTATGAAATGGAGATTGCTTCGAATCAATGAAGTGTTTCGATTTTGTTGTAAATCTGAGTGCCAGATCGGCTCGTTGACGCATTGAGTTCGCTTTTATTTCATTTCTTGAGGTGGAATCTGTTAAATTTCTTCGCTCTTTTTTCTGGGGGGAAAGCAATGAGCAACGGCGGTGCCAAAGCAGCTGTGGCTTCGGTGGGAGCACCACAACCCCTGGACTGGAAGTTCTCGCAGGTGTTTGGAGAACGGACGGCCGGAGAGGAAGTACAGGAAGGTGTAATATTTGGAATTTTGGATTTATTCAATTCGATTCTTCTTAGGGTTTAATTACGTCTAACTGTTTATCAATCATCCAATTGTAGTTAATTTTTATCATATAATCGTTTTTCCTCATTGCTATATCCTTTTTCCATTGTTTAAGTTGTTATACGTGAGTTCAATTTGATATATATTCGATTGGATACAAGTACAATGTTAGGATCTAGTTGTTGCTTCATCACTCAATAGCTTCTTAAAGTGTGATGCGAAACAATGACGTGTAAATTGTGGTTTAACAATCTGTTCATGTTCTATAATTACTGGTTCATTTTGAGATGAGATTAATTGTTATTAACGGAATTGTAGAAATTATTAATCTATAAACTGTTATTCATACATGCCTTGCTGTTTAATTTTGCTAGTTGATCTAATTATACTAGGGTATTGGAGACTGGTGCACCATGTAAAAAGGTATTAAACAAGTCTCTGCTGGTAAGTGTCTCAGTTTGCAAGCGTCATTGATGCTTTTGACTAACATGACCAATATTGAAGTATACTTTCTTCATGTATGAAATTACTGTAGTAGTTTCTTTTGCATTGGAGGTGTTATAGAAAATAGAAAAAAGGTCCAAGTGAACTAATCAAATCATTTGACTTGGAATCCAGTCATGTGAGTTACTAGATCTACAAGCTACTGTTGTTTTGAGCCAGTGGGAAGTATATTGGTTATGTGAGCTGATTTTGACTGAGCTTTATTAGCTTTTCTCTCCATGATGCTTTCCTTTCATTGTCTTCAATGATAAGAGGAATTAATTAGAACTTTTTAACGACATATTATTCTCCATAATGCCTTTTTCTTGACAATTCTGTTTGTATGAAGAAACCAGTCGTGGGTATGAAGTGTTGGTTCTTGTTTGTCCTTCATGTTCTGCTTCATCTGCTCACTTCATTTACGTCCTTTTTTCATTTTCCTTTTCAGTTGATATCATATCTGCTATTGAATTTGATAGAACTGGTGATCACCTTGCCACTGGTGATCGCGGGGGTCGGGTGGTTTTGTTTGAAAGGACTGACACTCGAGATGTATGTCTTCTGACTGTTTTCCTGTTTATATTTCTGAAAGTATCTTGTTTCAGTCACTGTCTTGCTCCATGTTATGTTGCCACACTTTACAATAAAGTTCTCTGACAAAAAAGTATAATATGTAGTATGCTGGACATCGGAGAGATCTGGAGAAGATGAATTATCCAATGAATAGGCACCCTGAGTTTTGATATAAAACTGAGTTTCAGAGCCATGAACCTGAGGTATTTATTACGCAAAGTTTTAGATTGTTCTAGTTTACTAAACATTTCTGGACTTGAATTTTAATTATAGTGATAAACTTTATTGGTTTGATACAGTTTGACTATCTCAAGAGCTTGGAAATTGAGGAGAAGATCAACAAAATTAGGTGGTGCCAGTCAGCTAATGGTGCTCTATTTCTTTTGTCTACAAATGACAAAACAATAAAGTTCTGGAAGGTAGGTAACGGCATCTTTTTATTCTGGATTTTACCATCATGAATTTGTACTCAGACTAGTACCGCGATAATCTCTCTATTTTGTTTTTCCAAGGAACACCAATTTCCCACAAGCAGCAGCACAGAAAATCTAAAAATCAAACCCTGCCGCTATGTTAGTTTTTCTAATGTGATGTCAAATTTGGACAGGTACAAGACAAGAAGGTCAAAAAAGTATGTGACATGAATGTGGACTCCAGCAAAGCCATGGGAAATGGTCCTATTGTTGATTCAAGTATATCAACAAGCTCCAAACAATTCATTGAGAATGGAGGATGCATAAGAAATGACTTTTCATTCCCAACTGGGGGTTTCCCATCTTTGCGTTTGCCAGTGGTAGTTTCCAATCCAGAATGCTTATTTCTAAGAATAACAATTAAACATATTTTGTTTATTTTTGTTATGCTTCAATGGTTTAGGAAATGTTTGATATGTGAATGTTATTGTATATATGATTTGCTAGTCTAACATTTAATACTATATAATCAGGTAACCAGTCTTGAGACGAATCTTATGGCTAGATGTCGAAGGATATATGCTCATGCCCATGGCTATCATATTAATTCCATTTCCAGCAACAGGTCCATATCCTTATTTGATTTAATTTAGCTTCAACCTTTCCTCGCCCTCTCAATCCTTATGGTACATCTGCTTAGTTTCCATTGAGTTTCAACTTTCTTGGGGCTGAATCTTTTTTATTGTTGTGGTTTGAGGATGGTGCTTGACTTTTGAAGTTGAAAACTCTTAGTTTGGTCATGATTTTACCAAATACTTAATTATTCCTTTCTTTTTGATTTGTAGTGATGGTGAAACTTTTATTTCGGCTGATGATCTGCGAATTAATCTCTGGAACATGGAAATTAGCGACCAAAGTTTTAACATTGTCAATGTGAAACCTGCAAACATGGAGGATTTGACTGGTGGGAATCCCTTTTTTGATTGGCAATTTTGGATCCATTTGGATTTTCTTATTCTTTTTTCTTCTATTGCATATGGTTGACTGGTAAAAGAAACTATTCTTTCTGGTATCGCCATCCCTCTTTGCCTTCCTTTCTGTTTTTTGTAATTTGTCTGGAAGTTTTTCTTCCTCTTTTCAGTTCACCACCCTCCTTCCTCTTTCTTTCTCTTCTTTTCATATTTTTTTCTTTTTCTTTTGAGAGGGTAGGAGTTGGGGTTGAAGGGAGGGTCACTCTTTGGGTTTTGCAAACATCATTCCTGTCAGCTTATATTATGATCCCCTGTAAACATACTACTATATGCATATGTCATGTTCGCATAATTTATTTGCTTCAGTTAATACTTGCAGAGGTGATAACTTCAGCAGAATTTCATCCTAAGCACTGTAATATGTTAGCTTATAGTAGTTCGAAGGGTTCAATTCGTCTTATTGATATGCGACAGTCTGCACTATGTGATACTCACAGCAAATTGTAAGTGGCCTGGGGTATTTCTGTTTTTATTGGTTTATTTGTTTTTGTGGTTTGAAAAATCGTCATTAGATTTAGCCACTTATACTGTATTTTCCTTCTGATTTTAAGATTCTTTTATGCTACAGGTTTGAGGAACAAGATGCTCCCGGCACCATGTCTTTTTTCACAGAGGTCATAGCATCAATCTCGGACATTAAGTTTGCTAAGGATGGGAGACATATTCTAAGTCGTGACTACATGAACCTTAAGGTTGATAAGTTTCTATATGAAATTAATTTTTCTCTTTCAAGCAACCTTTGTCATGCCTTCCGGATATGATGCTAGTATAATAGCTGAATCTCTAGATTTATATACTCTTTTCTCTTCTATTGTTCTGTAACAAGGTCTTCATTTTTCGGCTGACAGTTGTGGGACATAAATATGGATTCTTGTCCAGTTGCTACTTTCCAGGTTCATGAACATCTTAGACCTAAGGTAACATATTTGTTTAAGATTCTTCTGATGGGTTTAGATAATATTTAGAAAGGGACACTAAGTTTGTCTCCACACGGTGGATTTGTTTTTTGGGGATCTTGGGCAGCTTTGTGATCTCTATGAAAATGATTCCATCTTTGACAAATTTGAGTGTTGTCTTAGTGGAGATGGACTTCGAGTGGCTACTGGTTCATATAGGTATGGTTTATATATCTTAACGGCTCTCTTTATCCTTTTAAATTAAACATCCACTATATGCCAGGACCTGGACATTATTATACTGTAGTGTCTTTTTTGTGATTTCAGCAATCTGTTCCGGGTATTTGGTTGTTCTGAAGGTAGTACAGAAGCAACAACACTGGAAGCCAGCAAAAACCCCACGAGGTAATCTTTTGATGTTTTTGGCTACTTTTTAATCCAAAAAAAATGAAAAGAAAAGAAAAAGGGAATATATTATTGGCTACTTGACTATCATAAACATGATAACGTGAGTAGCTTCTAAGGTATTTGTTTGACCTTTTATTGTTTTCAAAAGTCCTCAATCAATGTCTTATTGGTTGTCAGAAATTATTCCCCTTTTAAGTTATTATTGAATTTCCAGGAGACAAGGACAGACTTCATCAAGGCCTTGCAGATCCCTTGGTAGTCTCTCTGGTGTTGTCAGACGAGGTATTCTTAAACATCCTTTGTACAGAGTGAAAATTTTGATATGTCCTGATTTGTGTTCCGTCAGTTTACTATTCTTTTCTTGCATAAGAAATTCATTTAATGACTGATTTGTGATTGGTGAATTAGGATTATAACTTTTGCTAACTAGTTCTCGAACTATTACTGATTCATGGATAACATTTTATATATTGTATACATGTCTGAGGGTTATTTATCTATATATCTCTTTCTCTTTGACTCCATTTTCAGTGAAAGGAGCAGATAACTTGGGAGTCGATGCTAATGGAAACACTTCTGATTTCACAACAAAGTTGCTACACCTAGCATGGCATCCGACTGAAAACTCTATTGCTTGTGCTGCATCAGTCTTTACATGTATTATGCATGAAGCTGACCCAACAAAGCTCGAGATTATTTTGCTAGAGATATCGCTACAAATTCTTCCCTAATTAATTGTGGGGAAGAAGCTGCAGCCGATGTTATCAGACAATCTTGGTGATTTATGGAAATTCCCGATCATGTCTTTCACACCAGAGTTCAATGTAGCTGTTGTTGATCTGTTGCCCACTGATTTAAATATTCTTTGTAGGGTTAGACACAGTGTATATCCCTACTTGTTTTGTTTAGGTGGAAGAAAATGAGCACTTCTCCGCAACTTCTGAACTGAAGTCTGAATCAAAAGCTTCTCTAGCTGGGGCTGCAATGCAACGTTGCCTTGCTGGGTTTGAGAGACTCATGGTGTCTTTAACCCCCAACATCAAAGGAAAAAGAAAAGAAGCTATATATATATAGATATATATATACACACATATATATACTGTTGGATCAATTCGCATTGATATTATTATGTGCTTAAAATCCTGTACCATTTTAACTTTAATTTTTCTTTTTTAGAATTTTTCATAATTATGATTGCTGCTATTTAATTTCTATCCATTCTTTACATCAAATACAAAGAAATGCTAGTTCGCCACTTCCATGTTTCAGTTGTATGTAACAGGTTAATCAAGATATAAAATGTTTATCATGTTAGTACCCTCAGAATTTATTAGTCATAATACTTAAATAACTCTTTCAGCTCCGATCAATTAAATTAATATTAGATATAATTATAAAATAATGACCAGGTTATAAATGTTTCGAAGTCTATTTAATATGAAATTTTAATGCATTGAAATTTGTCAGTAATTTTTAAACGTTAAATTATATTAATGTAATATAATTTAAACAGTTTTAATGTTGTTAATGATCGGAAAGTATAGAAACTTAATTTACGTGAATGAACGACAATAAAGTAAGTAAATTCAGCAGATGGTAGAGGGCTCTTTTGGATAAGAAAAGTAAAAGTTACTGTGCTTGTAGGTGATTGTTTAGAGATATTAGTATTTAAAATAATGATAATTTTATCAACTTCTTTTTATAAATAGAGGGGTATTAGCATGTTTAGATGCAAGTGTGCTTCCTATTTAATTAGAGGGATCTTTCGAGAAAGATTGAGAAGTATGCTTATATTCTAAAGCTCCAAACAATTCTTAAATTATTCCACTAAAGCTCCAAACAATTCTTAAATTATTCCAATAGTGGAATAATTTAAGAATTCAAACAATTTTCAGAATTCCTTTTAATATTTTTTATTAAGTTGAATATATCCTTCTAATTTCATTTTTTAAAGTAATTCAAAATATTATGTAAAGAAATATTTCATAAATAATGATGAATAAATAATTCATAAATAATAACAAATAACTCGAAATTATAATTGAAAGTTGTTTTCGAATCCAAACTTTTAAATTTGTCTTACACATAAAAATCAGAAAATTGTGATGTTAATCAACCGAAACACCGCCAATCACTCACCTAACCTCCTCTCCGCACCACTCTCCATTCTCTCTCCTCTTCTTCTTCCTCTCTGACCACATATGCTCTCGCCTTTTTTCTCCCTCAACCCTCATTCCTTTGGTTGGCCTCTCCAAGACTGTTGAGTACATGATCTCTAAAGTCAATGACCTTGAATTTTAAAAATTAGGTTTCCATTATTGGCATTGTTAACTATATGTCACGTGTTATTTGAATATTAAATTTATGTAATTTTAATTTTCTTTGCAAGTTTTAATCATGTTCTTTACATTTTAAAGGATGTTAAAATCTTTTTTTTTGGGAGCATGAACAAATTATTATCCAAGTAACATTGGCACTTTTATTTTTTATTTTTTTATATAGCATGTATAATTATTTGTAAATATAAATTTTGAAATTATAATTATCAATAAATAAAATAATTGTTAGTAGTAAACTATTATTAATTGGAGCGACATGATGTTGTTGCTTTATTGATTAATTTAAAGCTTATGTTTATGTGTATGCAATGATACCCATTGTAAAGTCTCATTGTTTAATATTTTTTAAGTACTAACTATTGTTCTTTGAAGATATTATATTTTCTCATAAAGGTATTACATTTTAAATTTACTTGAATCCTTAAATAAAAAAAATGTAAACTTAATTTAAATTTGTAATTTCTCAAAATTTACAATACTAAATATGATAAATAACACTAATAATTGGTAATTTCATAATGGTACCTATTTATATGACAAAAATACTATATATTTTTTAACAAAGGACTATAAATATTTACTGCAGTAAATATAAATATTTTTCATGACAACTGATTCATTTATTTTAATTTAAATATAATATTGTATTACTAATAGTGAGAGTAGTAATAACAATAATAAATTATATTAACTTGTGCAGAAAAAAAAACTTCATGAGCGACAACTTGTCCAACAATCCAAAAGAAGAGTCAATTTATAAATTAAAAATAGAAATAAATGATATATGAAAATTAAAAAAACACGATTGGTCGCGCACATTGAATCAATACGTACAGTGGATTTTTTATTGGGTAAACTCAAAAATAGTCACTTTTGTTTGCCTCATGTTACATTTTAGTCACTTATGTTTTAAATGTTATGTTTTAGTCACTTATGTTATTATTTTGTTACGAAGTGATCACTCTTCCGTTAAGTTCTGTTATCTCCCTAACGGTAATCCTACATGGCAGTCCAACTAGATATTACTGAATCTGTAATACATACTTCATCCGGATAAAGTATGCATTATTAAATTTAAATTAAAATATCAAATAAGAAATAAAATTATAAAACAATATATTATTTGGAAAATAACTATTATTGTAATGAGATACATGTTTTATTAAGCATAAGTATTTAAAATTTTGTTTTTGTAATGTGATACATGCGTAAATATATATATAATCATATTAGTGAATCTGCTAATACATACTTCATCTGGATGAAGTACGTATTAGCAGATTTAGTAATATCTAGTTAGACTGCCATGTAGAATTACCATTAGGGAGATAACAGAACTTAACGGAAGAGTGATCACTTCGTAACAAAATAATAATATAAGTGACTAAAACGTAACATTTCAAATATGAATGACTAAAATGTAACATGAGTCAAACAAAAGTGACTATTTTTGAGTTTACCCTTTTTTATTTTGTACATACAGAAAAAATGAAAAATCCAATTCACGCGCACAAGAGGAAAAAATATCCAAATCCAGGATTAATATATAGATAATAAAAGTTTTAATTGTTATATTTTCCCCACTCACACTCGCGCTATCCCTCTAGGGTTTCTCTCTCTCTCTCTCAAACTATGGCAGACGAAGGACAATACTCTTCAGGCCCCGACTCAGGTAGCCACAAGCGCAAATACGATGACCAGGGGCCGCCGTCTTCCGTTGGCCGGAGGTCCACAGGGTTCTCGTCTCCAGATTCCGCTCCTCCTCCTTCCTATGACAGCGTCCCGCCACCGCTTGACGGCATCGAGATGGCCAAGCAGCGAGCTCAGGAGATTGCTGCTCGCCTTACGGCGGCCTCCGCTGGCTCTGAAGCCAAGCGCCCTCGTGTCGAGAACGGTTCTGGCGGTGGTTTTGATAACGAGAAGGGATTTATGTCCGCTCCTTCTGGTATAGCTCCCCCATTGTCTCTGTTTCTTGCCCATAACACGGTTTCTTGAATGGTAGAAACTTCATTATTTGAGGGGATTATTGCATCTAGGGTTTTGTATTTAGGGTTTCGAACTTTTAACTGTATATTGACTTTTTTCAGCTGGTAATAGTATAGATCTGATTTTTGAAAGTTGATGCAAAGCGTAATGAAGAGCTCTAATAAATGCAGATATAAAGCATATGTCAAGCTCTGCTCCTTCGGCAATACCTGTTTCATATGGTAGCTACCATGGTACTAGCAAAAAGATTGACATTCCACAAAATAGGGTTGGTGTTATAATTGGCAAAGCTGGAGAAACCATTAAATATCTTCAACTGCAATCTGGCGCAAAGATTCAGGTCCAGCGAGATATGGATGCAGATCCTAATTCCGTGACTAGGCCTGTGGAGCTCATGGGTACTGCTGAACAAATAGCTAAGGCTGAGCAGTTGATAAATGATGTTCTGGCGGAGGTTATTCATCCTTTATTTTTTATCCATGCGAAATTGTTGTATTGACCTGTTGCAGAATTTGAGTGTAGTAATATCTTTTTAATGCTTTGTCCAGGCTGAAGCAGGAGGTTCTGGCATAGTTTCTCGAAGATTGACAGGACATGCTGGAAGTGAGCACTTTGAAATGAAGATACCAAATAACAAGGTATCCAATTTTAAAGTGTTACTCAGCTTTGTTCATTGACTTTATTGTTTCAAGATAATATGTTATTCTGCTTGATCTCAGGTTGGCCTGGTGATTGGTAAAGGTGGTGAAACAATTAAAAATATGCAAGCTAGAACTGGAGCTCGTATTCAGGTTTGAGTCATAATAGTCATCTTTATGTGGAAGTTCTCTGTTGTTGCTTAGCTTCAGATCCATGGATGTGTATTTATTTGAATTATATTCAGCTAACTTTGGATCAGCTTTTATTTATTCTTAAGCAGTTCTGAACTATGCTCTTCTGAACCAGTCATAATTGCACCTGCAAATATGGTTTGACAGCAGTTCATATGCTATTCTTGTGCAGGTGATCCCGTTGCACTTGCCCCCGGGTGATACATCTACAGAAAGGACATTACACATAGATGGGACTAGTGAACAGATTAAAACTGCTAGAGAATTGGTTGATGAGGTCATAAGTGAGGTATGCTTGGATGTGATTCTAGGAGGAAATGTTTTCCTTGAGTTAAAATATTCCGCCCCTCTTCTTTTACCTGGATCGCTTGTGCTTGTTTTGCACGTACATTATGCATGTCACTCCTGTAGTTCTATCCATAAATGTTCTTATTTGAGTGTTGATTTTCTGTGATTTTGGAAGCATCATGCTTTTTCAGTTTGCTGTAGTCATATTCCTTATATTATTAATTGCAGGGTAAAACCATCGTTGTCCATTTGGGTAAAGTAGGGACTAAATTCTTACTCCATATGTTCATTTTTTCCTAAATAGACTGTTATTATGATCTGTTAATCATTGCCTCTGGTCAATGTTTTGAAAATCTTCCCTTTGTTTTTTCAAATTTTTACATTTCCTCGTACTTGTATGTACCAATTGAGAAAGTATATGGTTCTCCCACACAGGTTTTACCGTTTCTTCCAAGTATTCTGATGAATAATTTTAGGTGCTTTTATATCCCCATTTCTGGATGTAGTTATTCAGCCACTTTGAGATATAGATTGGATTTACATTATCATCAATATCTTTCTTCCCTTTGTTCCACTTGTTAAATCTTGAGAGTTGCAGACATCTTTTGCTGGTGATCCTTGTTGCTATGACAGCTGATTGAGAAATTGTCATATTTTTCAAGATGACTAGTGGAAGATGAGCAGATCCTCTACTTTGTAAGAGATTCGACGACTGTTTTGTATCAAAATTTTATGGTTCTAGTTTTATGTTAGGAGCTAACATATGGTAGTCTGAACTGGTTGGTATCCTTCTTGAAATCTTATCCGTGGATTTATAGTATTACATGCCAAATTCAAACTGTCAAGGTCTTATCTGCAGTTGGTTTCTTATATATTATTAAAGTAAATTGTGTGTTAAGGATTCAAACAGCTGTGAGTCACAGATGGTTACTGTTCTTTAGTTCTACTTCAGTTTTGTGCTGATGTTTTATGTTTAGTTTGCAAGGCGGGTCTTGCCCCCTCAGATGTTAGGATATAGTGCTATAAACAAGGACTTCATTCTGGCGATAGAACTCCAATATTTTCGTCATCCTTTGGTTTAGTATGTATTGGCCAATTGATAACACCAGCATTTGTTTCTGTCTTGGCGTTTCCTCTGCATTGTGTGCTATGGTTTGAGATCCTAGCTTAATATTTAGTAATCTTTTATTTTGAGAGAGGCTTGAAGTTGTTGGATATTAAGGTTGCTAAATATTAGACTCTTATATTAAATAATGTTCCTATTTCTGTTAGTCTTCCCACTTGTTAAATAGTTAACGTGGATGCTATAGTTTTTTTGTACTTAATGTAGTGCTTAATTTGGCTTATTCTTTGAATATTTAATCTTTTCAATCTTATTTACTTATTTGAGTGTACCTGGTTTCTTCTCCGTTATCAACAGTGTTGGCTGGGGATTACAAGTTCTCATAACCTTGAATTTTCTACTCTGAAAATTTAAATTACACTCTCTACCTGCTAAAAGATTGTTTTCTCTAACTAAAAGATGTTCTTTAACCCTAATTGCCGGGTTTATTTGCATTGGATTTCTCCTTGTTCATCATTTGGGTTGGATTTTTTTTCATCAGAAAATTCTGACTTTGAGGTGGTATATATGAAGAAAATTTGATGATAAAGGTTCATTATCCAATCTAAATGCAGATAATAATCCTTAAGTGTTTGATCTATATTGCATTTTTCTTTCCTTTTTGGTATATAAAATTTTAGGGTCTGTTTTAAGAGATAATTTGCTTAATTCGTGTTGATTGATCTTTTCTAGGACTGTTAAATAAGATGATATGTAGTGTACTTTTAACTGTGAGTTTCTTGCCTGTATATGGCAATGTAGTACATAGTTATTTTGTCTTTAATATGAAAGCTTCTATTAGTGTTTCTGGGTTTTTTTCTCTTTGCACCCATTCACTTCAATTAAGGAGAGGATGGGCTTCTGCTGGAGTAAAACACAATATTCCTTCCGACCATACGGTATGTAGGCATTTTAAACCCTTCGTACTATTGTACAAACTCGATTAAATCCACTGTGGACATATTTTGTGTATTTTTGCAGTTTTATGCTGATTTTAATACTTGCTATTTAGTTGTTTTTTGGTATATCCCTATTTGTTTATAGATGCATATTCTGTTTCGCTGTATGTCTTTATGTGCCACTGTGCCTGCATCAAATAAAAGTGAACTTGTTATTTGAGGAAATAATTTTGTGCAGAATCGTATGAGAAATCCAGCAATGGCTGGAGGTTATCAACAGCAAGGATATCAAGCACGACCACCTGCAAACTGGGGCCAAGGGGCTCCTCAAATGCAGCAACCTGGCTATGGTTATATGCAACCTGGAGCTTATCCTGGCCCTTCACCACAGTATAACATGTCTCAGCCACCTTATGGGGGCTATCCTTCCCAACCTTCATCTGGTGGATATGCCTCTGGTTGGGACCAGTCAGCTATACCACCAAACCAGCAAAGTTCTTCTGCAGGTGGTTATGATTACTATAATCAACAGCCTTCTTCACAGCAGCAGCAAACGCCTGGTGGTTCAGCAGCTCCAACTGATAATAGTGGTTACCATTACAGTCAGCCACCAGCTTCTGGCTACATGCAACCAGGACAAGGTTATGCTCAGGATGGCTATGGTGGATACCATGCACCTCCACAATCAGGTTATGGACAACCAGCATCATATGAACAAGAAGGTTATGGCTCGGCACAAAGCTATGGCAGTGCAACGAACCCTACTCAAGAGGGTCACACTCCCTCCTATGGTGGTCAAGGAGATGCTGGTCAAGCACCTACTTCTACCCAACCTTCTGCGGTGGGTCAGCAAGGGTACAATACAAGTCAGGTGCCTAGCCCAAATCCTGGCAGTTATCCACCTCAAGGAAGTACTCAACCTAGTTACAGTCAGAGTGGCTATGGGAGTCAACCACCAGCTCAGTCGGGCTATGGACCTGGGTATGGACCACCACAAGGGCAGAAACCACTGGTCAATCACCCTGCCTATGGGCAGACACAGCAGTCTCCTACCACCCCAGGAAGCTATGGCCAGGCAGGATATCAATCACAGCCTCCATCTTCTGGCTATGGACAAGCAGAATCAGGTTTGCAACGGCCTCAATCATCTGCTTATGGTGGTGCTGCAGCTGCGCAGCCGGGATATGGTGCCCCACCCTATGCAGCACAATATAACGCCTCTTATAGCAGTTATTCACAGCCTCCAGCATATCCTTCTGACAGCAATGCAAGTGGGGGCACTCGTGGGACTTATGAGGCAGCGCCAGCTGCTCAAACCGGGCAGCAAGGTGGAGCTGGAAATGCATCACCGCGAACTTGATTAGGGATAAGTTTGTTTTAAGACGATTAAATATTTTGGTACTTGATGCAAATGGTTTTATTGTACTCCAGGTAGATCTAGCTATAGTTTTTGCAATGTGATTTAAAGTAATGCTAGTGTTTACTTCGATATTTTGATGCTGCAAATGGTTTTGGATGGTTTAATTGTCTTGCACTTTTATGCTTGTGTTTTAATCTGAGGACTATAATTGCTTGTTTTAAGTAGTCATTTTGTTCATCTTATAAATTGATATTCTTGAGGAATATCTTTATCCTGTGGAGGTTGGTTATAATGTTATACAAGGCAGATGCTGCAGCATTCCTATCAATGATCGACGAGGGAGCAAGCAATTGCCATCTGGGCCAAACAAACTGAAAATAATAATACCCAAAAAAGTGAAATTTACTGAAATACCCCCTGTTAAATTGGTAAACCTACGTTACCATTTATTATTCCGTTAATCTTACAATTTTCATCTTGTGATTTTCGGTCTCTGACGTTCCAATATTTGCCATTTTTTTTCTCGTGCTTTCGCCTTTTATTTTTCCAAACCTAAAATCCTATCGGTGTGAGACCATGGCTGAATCGAAAGGAATGAGGGGAAAAAAAAAAGATAGAATTTCTCGCTGCTCAGCTCTGTGTGCCGAAAATTTCGCTTCATTTTCGAGCCTAAATATAATGAATTATAGTGGGAGTATTCGATTATTTTTCTTGACAATAATGGTGCCATAATTTAATTCAACTTATGATATCTTTCTGGCAAAATCGTCACAATGAACAAAAAAATGGGGATCACTTTAGAGAGTATGGCCAAAAACAGGAGGAAAATGAGGAGATTGTAGACTAACCAGGTTGTATTCAAAGTTAATTCTTCGCTGCCATGTGTTAAAACTTGAAACTGAAAATTGTATCGTGTTCTTCGGCGACGGGGAGACTGGGTCTCTGACAGATGGCGTAATAATGAATGTTCAAGCTAGTAAAACTCACCAGGAAGGAATTTATATTAATAGGGTAAGTTATATTCTCGGTTCTCAATTTGCTCTCTCTCATCCCCCACGCACATATCGGAAAAAAACTATTCATTTTTTTTCTCTTCACAGGTTCTCACGCGTCACTCTTATTTGCTTCTTAATATTTCCTTATTCAACTTTTATACTGTTGTCTCTTTCTTTAATCTTCATTGTTTACCGACCGAGTTCTATGGAGGGTTTATAGGTTTTTTATGGAACATGTTCATATTTCCCGTCTTTTTCATTTCCTTGTTTTAATTAGTTTAATGCTGCTTAAGAAATTACGTCTCCTCTCTTGTTTCAAATTGATTTGTTGATTTGATCTTTAGAATTTGGATATATGTATCGTGTGGTAATTACGTCACGGTATGATGAATTTAAGACGCGCAATTCTGGAATGATTTGATGGAGAATGTTCAAATTTTACGAACGACGACGCTGAGTTGAATATCTTTTGGTGCAAATCGAACGCTTTATCGTAAAATTATACGGATTCAATCATTGATATTTGGTTTTATTTGTGAAGCTAATGGCGTTGACATTGAAGTTGGCTCAGTTGCAGTCCAAGGCAACTCGAGCATCCCAGTTGGTATCAAAGCACGCTCCTCTGTACTACAAGCAGCTACTTGAGCAGAATAAACACTACATTCAGGACCCACCCACTGTTGAGAAATGTAACCTTTTATCAAAGCAATTATTTTACACTCGTCTAGCCAGGTTATCTCCTATGACCAAACCACTGCATTGTAATTTTGGGTGATATCTTTCCCTTTTTTTTGAGATTCTTTGCATATAGATTGATAGACACTGCAAATAACGGTCGAATGTTAAAGGTCTGAGCTGAAAGCTTATGCTGGTAGTTGATCATGGTGTCAACGGTAAAAGGGCAACGGAGAGGGTTCTTGTCCTTGTTTCGAGTTATTGCTTCGACTTTTGTCTCTCCTATAACAAACAATGCCATGCAAAGCATGGCAACGGGTTGAAACAGAAGGCGTGGCTGCATTTTAGTGTTAAACGTTAGCCTAGACTTCTCCCAATATCGTATATTCGTTTTTCACTTTTTCCTTGAGCCTCTATCGATTGCCCTATGCTTCCCTGCATTGATCAAACCGTCATGCTGATCCATTGGATATTGCTTTGTTTACAGACAAGTTTCCCTTCTTGTATCGTCACTGCTTAGTGTTGTTTGATTGTGATTTTCTGTGCTTGTGATGATATGTACATGTGATTCGATGCAGCATGCCTAGCCGATACGAGGCATTCCAGAAGGAGATGGATTATGTGAAGCTAATGTGGAAGAAAAGGAATGAATGGAAGATTGAAGATGCAGGAATTGCTACACTGTTCGGGTTAGAATGTTTTGCTTGGTATTGTACAGGAGAGATTGTTGGTCGAGGTTTCACCTTCACCGGCTATTACATCTAATTGAGTCACCAATAATGGCTTCTGAAGATGAGCTGGTCTAGCTTTTTACTATATTCGTTTTCTTGAATGTTTCCGTCAAAACATACGGTTTTGCCGTTCTATAAGAAAAATCAGACTGAGCTAGCGATAACCTTTTCTGTTTCAATAATTTTCTTATCTCATCTTCATTCTTGCATAAATATGATCAATCTCATAACAAGATGCATAACCAAACGCTGTGCAGTCAATATGCACAGATATTTCTTAAGGATAGCGGCAGATATACAAAGAACATGTGGTCATAAGCAGCTTTCTGCACCTCTTTGAACATGGAAATTATGAAAGACCAAAAGTGAATGAAAATAAAATCTCAAAATGCCCTCCCTCAATCCTCTTGTTGGTTTTGGTAGGTTAATTCCATTTTCCTTTTGATTCATGCACTTGTATTATTCTCAATTTTAAGATCGCTATCATTTTCACGTTTTCCTATCTCAAGCTCCAGAGAAAAGGGATTTCAGGAATTCAACGGCAGTCGGATTCTTTGGCAGTTTCCCTTAAGATTGATAGGGCTTTTGCAGATGGTAGAGCTTCAACCACAGCATCAGCTAGATCTGTGATGAATGAAGAGGTGCAACCTAGAGCAGGCACCCGACCCCAATTCTTTATACCGGATTTAAGAGCTAAGTCCTTGTATCCCATGTCTATCTCTTCAAGAGTCTCTATGTGCTCACTTACATAGCTGAAATTTGTGATGGAAGTTGAATTAATCTACCACCACATAACCTAAGCATTTTGATCCACATGATAACAAGCCATGTACCTTATCGGAACAGCTAGAAGACTCTTCACACCTTTCCAGCCAAGCTCAACGAGAACTTCATTAGTGTAGGGCTTCGGCCATTGCACCGGACCAACTCGACTCTGTAAGGCAAGCATGGATAAGTTGTCGTTATTATTCCAAGTGAAAGCAGATACTCGGGTTCTAAAACTAACCTGATATGCAAGAGTATGATCGTTTCTGGCTCCTCTAGCTTTCAGCTCTCGCATAATTAAGTATATGCACTCCTCGATTTGATTCTTGTACGGATCTCCAGCATTCTCAACGTAGCTAACGGGCACACCATGGGCACTAAAGAATATAAGGACCTCTTCAGGCTTTTCAAATTTGCTCAACTGTGTCACAATTGAATCAGCTATAGACCTAATATAACCCTGTCGCCGGTACCAAAAGCGGATGATCGAAACAGGTAATCTTGATAAATATGCATTGTCCCTGAAACATAACTTGCATTCAGAGCCGAACGGCGAACAACAATGGAGGGTTTCAAGCTGGAATAGGCTTAATAAAAATGATCTAACACCTACATGAATATTCGCTGCAAAACTCGTATGCTTGACCCAGTTGTTGTGATTGAGAACTGAGGAAACAATGGCAGTACAACAAGCTTCATTATCCTGTCTCGCTTAATCTGCTGCATAAAATAAATAGTGCTTAGAAATATAGAAAAAAAAATGCATTTGAAGACTGAAAACTTGTTCGACCATCAAAAGATATGATTACGAACCTGCTGAATTGCCTCTTCCATGAAAGGGTACCAATATCGCATTCCCACATATACATTGGCATGTAAATTCTTAGCTTCCAAAGCCGTTCTAAGAGCATCTGCCTGCGTGCAACAAAATTTTCGGGCACCGGCACAAAGTAACCGTCTCAAATTTTTAGAATTAAGGGATTTTCATTTTTACCTGTTCTTCAGTTATTCTACGCAAAGGTGAGCCACCACCAATGGCAGCATACCGTTGTTTGGTTTTGGGAGCAAGAAGAATAGATATTAATGATGGCTGTCGATTCCACCAATATAAACCTACACCTAGTTTGCAAATTAAAGCAGTATAGGGAGTAGGGTCGATCCCACAGAGACTGAAATTACTGAAAATTGTTTGTTTCTTGACCAGATTAGTGTCTGGGCAGTTGTCGTGCCCGCGACGTTTGGGGGGGAAATAAAATATGAAACCTGAAATAAACACAAGAAAACGTAAAAAGTAAAAAGTAAAAGATGAAATAAAAATAAATAACGAAATAATTTAAAGGAAAATCAATAAAACTTAGCTCAGCCTTAAGCACGGGTTTTCCCGTCTTTGACCCGTTCCTCGAAATTAGGTGAACTCCTCTTTTCCGATAAGCTAGTTATAGCTACCAAGGACGCCTCAGACACCAACTCTTCCTTGTGTAAATTAGTTATGGAACGTCCTATAACTAACCCTTACCGATCGAACAACCTACGAAACGTCCGTGATTTAGAACTCCGGCAGCTTTGCGTTCTAGAAGAGCCTAGCTAGAACCAATGCCCTCAAACGTTGGGACATTTAAATCCGGTTACTACTTCCCTTGACGGAACCAAACAGCAATCCCCACTTGGCACTCCAATGTGTTCACGGAAGACCAATTAGACAATCGATCCTTTCGGAATTCCAACTGTACGTCTAGCCACACTAACTCAAACGACGTCTTTTTTGACTTAGTATTGACTTGACTTTGTGAGTTGACGAAGTCATACTCTTAATCCGGAGAAATAATAAATATCGAAAGTTGGGAGTTAAACAGCTCGGGTTCGTAACTCACGGGTATTTTGACGGGATTAACTCCGGCTTAAAGCTGAAAGGGGTTTAGTGTGGCATAAACTTAATCATGCTTGAAGGTTATGGAAATGATAGAATATATGAAAAAGGTAGTGGAGATGGATAGGAAAAATAATCTAATGCTCAATTGAATTAAGAAAAAGAAAAAACAAGGTGGATAATGGAATTCCAAAATGAAATAGGAATGTAAAGACAATTGATTAATGGATCATTTCCTAAGAACTAAAACCCCCTATTTATATAGATAGGATTTACTAAAAATAGTTTAAGAAAATTAATATAAAATCTAAAATAATAATAATTAAAAAAAATAAAATTAAAATAAACTTAAAATAGAATTTCTTATTTTTGGCTTTTTACAAAGTCAAATTTATGACTAGTCCTTGGCTTGCTCTATTTTTTCGCTTTGGCCCATTCCAATAATTTCCTTCTAATTTGGCCCCTTTTCAGCTTGCTTTTAATCAATTGCATCCCTTGACAAGAATTAAATCATAAAAACACTTAATTAGCATGGTTCAGTTCATCAATAAACCAAATTAAGCACAAAAAATATGCAATTTGACATGTTTATCAAATCCCCCTACTTAGCTCATGCTTGCCCTCAAGCATGTTGTTCTTTCAAACATTAGAATTAATTCCACAATTTATTAAAAGTTGAGCCCCTTTTCCATATCCTCAATCAATGCAAACAACATAGGCAAAAAGAAATAAATGTTCAAAATATACATTTTAATCAACAAGTGTCATAAAATTGAAAATATGTCAACTAAACAATTTCGCTAAATTGAGATTGAATCCCATAATTTGCATGGCATTATTAATTAACTATGCATCAGAAAATTAATAGACAAGATCAAACCTTTTTACGCGAACTAGGATGACAACCCAAGCACCCTATCCCGGTTACTCAGTTCAAACAGTCTTTATTTATTATGTATTATTTTTTCTCTTTTTTTTTTAATTTTATGGGGTGTTCAGCTAGCGGAATGTTTGTAAGTTATCGACTTGTCACTCGAACCTTTTTACGCGAGACAAGATGACAACCCAAGCACCCTGCGCCAGTTACTCAATTCGGTCACGTTTTCAAAACTTCATTCATAGCCTGAACCTTTATTAATTTATTTATGCACAAGCAAACATATTTTATTCAATCAATCAATTCATGCGAAAAGAATTCTAGCTACATATACCAATTTTAAAACCTAAATGTCAACCAATCTATATACTTAAACATTTAATTCAAAATTTGCCCAATTGCTTAAATCGACTAAGTATGAGGTTTTAAGGCTCAAATGTTGAATAAATTGTCGAAAGAATTTATCGTAAGATTGAACACATGCAAAAGAGAAAGACATGCAGCAAAAATTAACATATCAATCCAACCCCCCCACTTAAACTATGCTTGTCCTCAAGCATGTAAAATAAAGTAAGCAGCTCAAAATAAATTAAAAATGAAAAAGTTCAGAACACTCCCCGTGTATTTTAATGACATCATTGGTGTTGAGAGTCGCGACTTTGCAAGATATTGAGGATGGTGGTGACTTGTGTTTCTATTGTTTCAAGTCTAGCTTCGATTCGACTTAAACGGGCCTCCACAGTCAAAGGGTGTTCCTCTTGCTCTCTCGTATTAGTGTGTGGATGTTTACGAAAAACTCTATTTTCCCGAGCAGCCTGTGTACCTAGAGGAACAAAATAACACAAAGTAGGGGTGCCGGCAAGCAATCCCATAGAATCCAAACAATGTACATCTAGGTAGTCCATACGATATGCACATGTGAAGGTTGCGAAATCAATTTCAGATTCGAAAAGTCGAGAGGCTAAATTTGAAATAAATGATCCAAGTATAAGTGGACGGTTGTAACTCAAAACAGCATGAAAATTTCGTGCAAACCAATATCCTAAATTAACTTTAAGACCCGAATGCATACACCACAAAAAGAACAGTTCAGTTTTAGTCAAAGCAGCTGATGCGTCATTTCTACCTGAAAAACAAAATGCTAAAAATCGGTGTATGTATTTTAAAGCAGGCTCATGCACCCATAAATCTTTTGTGGTCTTTGGATTATAAAGTTGGTCAGAATTAGTTAAAACACGATAAACATGCTGAGCATCGAAGTCATTGGGAACATTTAAAAGAGCAGAATGATAGGCATCGGATTGAATGTCATTTGGGTGGATGAAACCCATGGCAATGTTAAATTCTGAAACAGACATCCGAAAGTCTTTTCCAAGCAAACGAAAGCAAACTATATTTTGTGTTTCAACAGTTTGCAATGCATTTATATTGAAACTAAATGTGGTATAAAACTCATATACTAATTCATAATATGCATCACAAGTAATATTAGCAAATAGAGTCCAACCAATAGCATCAAAATAATGGAGCACTGCATCATGAATATCTAGAAGTTCAAGAGTAGGGAAATCGATTTGCTTACAGACCGGAAGCGAGCGTTGTTGGTTGGCGTTGTATCGTGTTTGCTGTTCCGATGTCGAAAACTCTAGAAATCCTCGCAAACGACTATCGGTAGGAATAAAATTTGCTCGATTACGTCTGTTGCATTGATTTGCTCGGGGTGGTCGAACGTGCTCGTTAGGCGAGTCGGGTGGGGGATTTCGTTCAGCAGCTTCAGTACTGCTGTGCGGGGGCGTCAATGGCTCACGTTTCAACCGTCAATGACTTCGGGTTTGGCGTTGAGAGACTTGTTCAACAACGGTGGGTGTAGGCTCGACATGGATGTTAGAAGTTTCGACTTCCTCTGGGCTGCTTGAAGTGCTTGTGTCGGTCGGGGTTAGACTTCGTCGTCGGCGGGCTCTTGGTTGCGCGGCCGTTCGTCTCGGAAGAGGTGGAGGAGGTTTATCGTCGGTGATATCGACGACAGGATGCGCGGATGTAACATCCCCTAACCCTATACCGTCAACGGAACAGGGTTACGAGACATTACCAGTCAGTACAGTCCAATTTCGATCATTAATTAAAATAAATATTCACACATATCCTAGTTTTAAGATGTCATCCCTTTAATGGGCCCTCGCGGTCCAATATGAACAGTAAATTTCAAAATTCATACTACATACCGTTGCCAACCATAATTTACTCATTTCATCAATACTTCTACAACCTAAATGACTCTCCTTAAACATCCTGGGTACATGCTACTATCAATACTCAACATACTTTACCTTAATGAATTCGGGATCGTCCTGGGATGCTGATTCAACGTACTATCTTTACTTAACCTGCGCACGGAAACAAACCGTACACTGAGTATGGTATACTCAGTGGTATTTCTAAAATCCGAACATTTAATAATATAACAAATACTTAAGATCATAATAACAATTATAATTATGCAATTATTTATTCATAGATAAATTTCAACTACTTACCATATAAATTTTATACAAATCATATAATAAACACAATAACATAATTGTTCAATTCTTAACTAAATCCATTATTATTTACTCCATTCTTTCACTTACTACTCGGTGTAGCTTTCCTTAATTTACTCACAATTCAATATCATTAAACTATATTCAACTATACACTTATCAATCATATTCCATTTTAATTCATTTCAATAACTGTCAATTTCATTTATATCATATCAACTTACTATCCCTGGTAGCTTTCAGTATATACATACGATTCATATATCTCAAATCACATTTCAATTCATCAAGTGGCATCGTATATCATCAATTCGAACTCCAATCATTTCATGAACCTTTGGTTCATATTTTCAATTTCATGTCTAAATTTTCAATTCTCAATTCAATTTCTTGTTTCATTTCAATAGCTTGATCAATCAAATTTATTCGATTTATCTTTCACTTATTTACCCCTATTAACAAACCCGAACTTTGACAGATACACGGATTTCAACCCAAACACACCAGTACGACACATTGTGCCTAAAACGGTACATAGTACCTGATCAGTATACGACACATAAAGTGCCTAAAACGACACACGAGGTGCCTGATACGACACACGATGTGCCTGAAATACGACACATAAAGTGCCTGATCGATAAAGCCGGCAAATCCCGTACACTTTCAGATCCTATGGCATGCCAATTATATCCGACTCAGTCCGACTAGTTAATAGGGTATTTCATTCACTATCTCAATTTAATAATTCTTTCATCAATATACCATTCTGATAATCACATATATTCACCCATTTTCACAATTCATACAATTTCATTCAATTCAACAATATATTTCAATTATTCACATTAATTCATAATTCAATACAATTCAATTCACTTTTCAATATCAAATATTCAATTATCACAATCTCATATATTCATATCAATTTCCTCATATTTCCAATCAATATATTTTTCAATATAATATTCATTCAATATTCAAATTTCTACATAAATCATATATATTATATAATTCAATCAATATAAATTCAATAAATTCATCGCATACCAAAATCAATCCATTCCAATTGTAAAACATCATAATTCTAACACTAACAATTACCATATGTATATAAATATATCAAATAATAACTATGTTCGGATTATAGAAATACAAACCCTAGTTTTCGAGCTAACTCCCGTTGACTTTGTCTTGTCCTTTCTTAGCCGAGATTTCTGGTACCACATTGACTACGAAATTAATACAATTCATAATCATTAATACATTACTAATTCATATCTTGAGTTACAGAATTCTAAATTAAGATCAGCTAATTTTTCCTGAAACTAGACTCACAAATATTCTTACAATAAAATTTTCAGAATTTTTGGTTTAGCCATTAAGTACAGTTTATTCTTTAAATTCACCCCTATTCTGCTGTCTGACAGTTTCGTCCCTTCTTCACTAAAAATTAATTATCTCACAGTACAGAACTCGGATAATATTCCCGTTGATTTCTCCTGAAAATAGACTCATTAGGGATTCTAAACATATAACTTTAAGCCTCTAATTATTTTTCTTCAATTTTTGGTGCTTTTCCAAAGTCAGAACAGGGGAACCCGAATTCATTCTGACCTTATCTCACAAAATTCATTATATCTCATAATTTACAATTCAATTGCTTATATTGTTTCTTCTATAAGAAACTAGACTCAATAATATTTAATTCCATATTTTATTCATCCTCTAATTCAATTTCTAAAATTTTTGGTGATTTTTCAAACTTAGGCTACTGCTGCTGTCCAAAATAGTCTTAGTACAAAAAGTTGATTTACTTTAATTTCAATTTAATTCTAACTAAATTCACTTACTTTTCTATCTTAATTCATACTTTATTTCTACTCAATTTTTAACCAAACTTAGACATAATTATCTATTTTTCATCATAAAACCATAATTTCGAAATTCTTTCAATTTAGTCCTTAAAGCATAAAACTTCTGAATCACTTTACAATTCAATCATTGTATCATTTTTAACTTGGATTTCTATCAATTTAGCCCTTAATTCATCATTTTATTTAACATGGACAATATCTAGAAATCTAATAACTATCAAAATATCAACTTAATTTCATCAAAACTTTATTCTAAAACTTCTAAAACATCAAAATTAAGTAAAAATGGCTTGATTGACTTACCTATTAGAGCTTAAAGCTTCAAACCTTCAATTTTCCCTTTTCTTTCCTTCTTTCTTTCTTTTTCTCCCCTACTCTCCGTTTCGTTTCATTCTGTTTCTATTTCCTTTTTAGTCCTTTTTATTTTCTTTTAATCTATAATTCAACTTTTACACCTTATTCAATTTAGTCCTTTTTCTTAATTACTCTTAATTAAATTAAATTTACTTAATTAAACTCTAATTAACCACTCATTTTACTTCGTAAATATTTTTAATAAATATTTATGAATCCGTTTTTCAGAAATGGAGACCTGAAAATACACTTTTTCGATAACGGTAAAATTCGGGTCGTTACAGCGGAGAACCGATGTCGATTTCGATCGAGTGAAATCGAGATATTGTCTGTCGCTTGGTTTCGAGTTCGGACCATGGTCCCGGTTGTAGCTCCAAAAATAGATGTTTCAGATGGTCTCGGCGATGACGGGTTACGGCGGCGCACGGCGGCAGTAACGGCAGCGACGGCAGTGGTGAAGACGAGTGGTGCGTTTTTGGTCGATTTTTTAGATGGTGATGTTGGAGGTGTCGGCGTTGGCGTCGGTTAATGTGGGAGGTGGGAGTTGGGTGGTGGTTTTGTGAGGTTTAAAGGAGAAGGAGATGGAAGAAAATGGGGGGTGGTTGGCTCTGTTCGGTGACGTGAATGCGAGATCGGAGATGGAGAATGACGGCTTTTGGCGTGGCAAAGAGGGGAAAACGAAATAAGAATGGAGGTAGAGCGTGATTCGTCGGCGGTGGCGCGGTTGGAGGCCGGCTGCGGGTTGCGACAACGGCTTGAGGACACATTTTTTGGTGCATCGGCGGTGAAAGGTGCCGGCGAATGGTGGTGTTGGGTTGGGGTGAAGGCTACGAAAAAGAAAAAAAATGGGGAGTGGTGTGTTGGTGCTTTTGACAATAGTGGACGATTCAATCGGTGAAGGCGTGGCGTGCGACGGCTAGGGGGGCGACGGTGGTGACCGGCGATGAGGGGTGTGATGGTGGCGACGTTGTAGCTTGCTTGGGTTAGGGTTTCTTTTGGTATTTGAAAAGGTTGAAGACGAAGAAGATGAGAGGATTTGGGAATTTAGGGATTTTGGGTGTTTGAATTTATTTTTTTGTTTAATTTTTATTTGGGATATTGGGTAGGGTAATTGGGTTAAGTGTAGGTTGGGCCAACTTTGAGTATTGGGTTTTGTGGGTGTTGAGTGTGTATGGGTATTGGGTTTAGATTTATGTGGGTTTAATGGAAATGGGTAGTTTTGTATTTGGGTTTGGGTTATTTTAGCTTGTGGGTAAATGGGTTTGGATTTGGGTATTGGGTTGATTTTGGGTTTTGGTTTATGTGGGCAATTTGGTTTTTAGGTTTTAAGTATTTAGGTATGTGGGTAAATGGGTTTGGGTAGGAATTTTAGTGGATGATGGTTTTTTTTTTACTATCACCACATTAGCAAGTCGTGCCCACGCCACCTTCATTACTCGTCTTTTTGAAAATTAATTACTTCCACAGTATTCCTGAAAACATCAAATTGACTAAGTTAAATAAGAATTTATCTATTTACATCCTAATTTACTTAAACTAAAACTAAATGAAAATAAATTTGGGTTGCCTCCCAAAAAGTGTTTTTTTAACGTCGTTAGCTCGACGACCTGTTATTCAAACTTTTGGCTCATCGACAACAATCTCCTCAACTGTGTGTATTTGAAAATTCTCGAAAAAGGGTTTTAGTCGTTGACTATTCACTTCAAAGTGCTTTCGTGTCTCTTCACTTTGAATTTCTACTGCACCATTCGCAAATAAATTAGTAATAATAAACGGTCCTATCCATTTGGATCGAAGCTTACCAGCAAAGATTTTTAAAGTGGAGTCGTATAGGAGCACTTTTTGTCCTATTGAGAACTGCTTCCTAGTGATGAACTTGTCATGAAATGCCTTCGTCTTTTCTTTATAAACTTGAGCATTTTCATATGCATCGTTTCTGATTTCTTCGAGTTCCTGGATGTCTAATTTCTGAGATTTTCCCGCAGACTCTATTTCCATATTACATTGCTTAACTGCCCAAAAAGCCTTATGCTCTAACTCGACCGGGAGGTGGCACGGTTTACCAAAAACGAGTCGGTAAGGTGACATGCCTATTTGTCCCTTGTAAGCTGTTCTATAGGCCCAAAGTGCGTCATTCAGTCTTAAACTCCAATCCTTCCTGTTAGGTTTAACCGTCTTTTCCAGAATAGACTTGATCTCTCGATTTGACACTTCAGCTTGCCCGTTTGTTTGTGGATGGTAAGCTGTGGCAATTCGTTGAGTCACTCCATATTTCTCCATAAGTGCACTTACGAGCTTATTACAAAAATGTGTGCCTCTGTCACTGATTAATGCTCATGGAGTGCCATACCTGGAAAAAATAAAACTTTTAAGAAAATCAACTACGGTCTTAGCACTATCATTGCGAGTGACCTTCGCCTCTATCCACTTAGAGACATAATCAACAGCTAAGAGTATATAGAAATTACTGAAAGAAGAAACGAAGGGACCCATAAAGTCGATGCCCCACACATCAAAAATTTCACAAATATGAATAGGAGTAAGAGGCATCTCATTTCGACGACTAAGGTTGCCAACTTTTTGGCATTTTTCACAAGTTTTGCAGAAATAAAAGGCATCACGAAATATGTTTGGCCAAAATAATCCACATTCGAGAATTTTGTGTGCGGTGCGTTTAGGTCCAAAGTGCCCTCCGCATGCATAAGAATGACAAAAAGTTAAGATAGACTGTACCTCTGTTTCTGCTATACAATGTCGTATTACCTGATCTGAGCAATACTTCCAAAGGTAAGGATCGTCCCAAATGTAATATCGTGCATCCTTTCTTATCTTATCTTTTTTAGACCTTGGCAAATCTGAAGGAACAGTACCTGTGACGAGGTAATTCACTATGTCTGCATACCAAGGATGAACTGCATTTGCTGAAAACAGATTTTCATCTGAAAAGTTGTCCTTCAATGGTGTGTCGTCTACTGGAATCGGTAATCGACTCAGATGGTCAGTTACTAGGTTTTCGCATCCCTTTTTATCCCGAATTTCAAAATCGAACTCTTGTAGGAGTAGAATCCACCTGATCAGTCGGGGTTTTGCCTCCATCTTACCTATTAAATATTTCAAAGCAGCATGATCAGAAAAGATAATTACCTTAGTTTCTAATAGGTAAGATCTGAATTTATCTAAAGCAAACACAACAGCTAATAATTCTTTCTCGGTCGTTGTGTAATTGCTTTGGGCAGCATCCAAAATTTTCGAAGCATAGTAGATAACATGAGGCTCTTTCCTTATTCTTTGGCAAAGAACAGCTCCCACACTTTGGTCACTCGCATCACACATGATTTCGAACGGGAAGGTCCAATTTGGTGGCTGCACTATGGGAGCGGAGACCAATTTATGCTTCAGCACATCAAGCGCGTCTTTACAAGTCTGGTCAAATTCAAATTCTTTATCCTTTTTGTAACAGACTACAAAGTGGTCGCGCGATTTTCGAGAAATCTTTCATGAATCGTCTGTAGAATCCTGCATGGCCAAGAAACGAACGAACTTCCCACACTGATGAGGGGTAAGGTAACGAGTTAATAATATCCGTTTTTGCCTTATCGACCTCGATTCCTTTCAAGGAAACTATATGACCCAAAATTAATCCTTTGTCAACCATGAAATGACATTTCTCATAATTTAAAACAAGATTAAATTCTAGGCATCTTTGTAATATCTTAGCAAGATTATTGAGACATTCGTTAAAAGAGTTACCGTATACCATGAAGTCATCCATAAAGACTTCGATGATTTTCTCGACGTAATCAGAGAATATGCTCACTATGCATCTTTGGAAGGTGGCCGGAGCATTGCAGAGTCCAAACGGCATCCGTCTATACGCAAATGTTCCGAAGGGACATGTGAAAGTTGTTTTGTCTTGATCCTCCGGAGCCACTGGAATCTGGAAAAATCCTGAGTACCCATCGAGACAACAATAATGGGACTTACCAGCTAATCGCTCAAGCATTTGATTGATGAAGGAGAGTGGAAAATGGTCTTTTCGGGTAGCTGCATTCAACTTCCTGTAATCGATGCAAACCCTCCATCCATTCTGTACTCGTGTAGGGACCAGCTCACCTAACTGGTTTTTCACCACTGTCACGCCAGTTTTCTTGGGCACGACATGAACCGGGCTAACCCAATTACTGTTAGAAATCGGATATATCATTCCAGCATCTAACAGTTTTTGGATCTCCTTTTTTACTACCTCTATCATGGGTGGATTAAGGCGCCGTTGAGCATCCCTCTTTGGTTTCGTATTCTCTTCAATGGAAATTTTTTGCATACAGGTGGATGGACTTAGCCCATTTATGTCGGCTATCGTCCAACCAATAGCTTCCGTATAATCTCTCAGAACTCGAACTAGACTTTCCTCCTCGTCTTTGGTTAACTTGTTTGACACTATTACCGGTAAGGTGTCTTTCTCTCCCAAAAAGACGTACTTAAGATGGTCCGGTAATGCTTTAAGCTCCAAGATCGGTGGCTGCAAAACCGAGGGTAACATTTTAGTTTGGGAAGGTAATAGTTCAAATTGGTTACTTCGGTTTGTCAACGAAGGTTGCATATCCAAGTGATTGATGATTTCTTGCAACGGATCTTTAATGACTGCGAATTCCTCGAGATGATGTAAAACTTCCATGTCAATGTTTCTGTAAAGGACAGTTTCCAACTCATCAAAGTCATGTATTCAAAATAAGATTGAGTTAAACAATCTAAAATATCAATGCTAGAAATATTTAATAGTAAGTTAGGATGACCTATGGCCTCGTAGACATTGAATTTCACAATTTCGCCATCAAACTCCATGGTCAGCGTCCCACTTCGAACATCTATTTTTGCGCTTGCGGTACTTAGAAACGGCCTTCCAAGCAAAATTTCAGACGAATTAGTTGAATTATCATCTTCCATACTAATAATGTAGAAATCTGCAGGGAAAACTAATTCGTTAACTTTAACAAGGATGTCTTCAAGCAGCCCTTCGGGATAGACGACTGACCTGTCCGCCAACTGGATTATTACTCCTGTCTTTTTTAAAGGACCCGCGTTAATCAGCTTATAAATAGAATAAGGCATAACATTAATAAAAGCCCCTAAATCACACATGGCTTTCTTAATGCCTACATTACCTATCTCACAGGAAATAGCAAACATACCTTGGTCCTTGTATTTGGGCGGAACTTTCTTTTGCAGTACTGCGAAGGCATTTTCTCCTATATTTACTATTTCGTTACCTATTAACCTCCTCTTGCTAGTACACAACTCATTGAGGAATTTTGCATAACGAGGGATTTGTTTGATAACGTCGAGTAAAGGAATATTTACCTCCACCTTCCTGAATGTCTCGAGGATTTCTTTTTCCTCATTCTCTTTCTTATCCCTTACAAGCCTCCCTGGAAAAGGAGGTGGCATTACAACTGGTCTCTGAATTTATGACTCTGGCCTGGTTGTTGGATCGGAGATCTGCATTTCCTTTTCCTTTTCTTGCCCATGACTTTTAGTTGGTACTGTTTCCAGAACCTTTCCGCTACGAAGAATGATTGCACTGGCATTCTGCCGAGGGTTCAGCTCTGTCTGGGAAGGTAATTTACCTTGAGACTCCAAGCGATTAACTGCCATCGAGAGTTTACTAACTTGATTAGTTAACTCTTGTATTGATGCGTCTGTCCTCTGTTGATATTTTGCAGCATCGGCGGCAAGTCTTTCCACAACAGCTTCTAGAGATGTGCTCGGCTTGTGTTGTTGTTGTGGTGGTTGCAGAGGTCTCGGTTGGTATGGTGGATTATGTCGGGGATTAGCTCCGTAATTAAGGTTGGGATGATCCTTCCACCCAGGATTATAGGTGTTGGAGAAAGGATCATAGCGTCTTTGTGGAGGTCCTGGAAAACCTCCGACAGCATCAACATGTGCTATTGAATTGTCGTTAAGGATTGGGCACAAATCTGTCGGGTGTTCAAACGTAGTACAAATTCCACAAAGTGGGGTCAAACTCTTCTTTTCTGTAAGCAAAGTTTGAACAACATTCGTAAGCTTATCCAATTTATCTTCTAAAGTTGAAACGTTTACCCCATTAACCCATCTTATCAGTTCCGAATTTGGCCGATATTGTTGAGAATTTGTCGCCATGGTGGATATTAGCTCTCTTTCCCCTTGAGGGGTCATATTGACAAGTGTTCCTCCGCTAGCAGCGTCGATCATCTTCATTTCCATAGGGAGCAAACCCTCGTAGAAATATTGAAGAAGTGATTGTTCAGTCAACCCATGTTGAGGACAACTCGCACACAGTTTTTTGTACCGCTCCCAGTAGTCGTAGAGCGATTCACTCTCCAATTGGCGAATTTCCACTATGTCCCTCCTAAGCTCGGCTGCTCGTGACGCTGGGAAGAACCTGTCAAGAAATACACGAGATAAGTCATCCCACGTTGTGATAGAATCGGGAGGTAAGTAAAATAACCATTCTTTTGTTGTATCAACTAAAGAAAAAGGAAAGGCCCGAAGTTTGATCTCATCTTCGGGTACTCCCTGGGGTTTCATGCTTGAGCAGACCATGTGGAATTCTCTCAAGTGAGTGTGTAGTTTTGGACAAGCCAGTTCAGGAGTCGGGATAGGTCGAAGGCTCAGTCACACTATCTGGAAGATTTTTGGTAAATGGCTTGTAAATTTAAGTATGGCATGTATAGCAATATACTTATTTTGTGTAAATGATTTTATGATATGGTGACAGAATGGTTGAGAAAATATTTGATAATGATAAATTATGAAAATGGTAAGTTTAGATTATGTTTGATGATAAGGAAAATTATTAAGATACTTAGTGCATAAAAACTCATAAGAGGGATGAAATTTGCCATAAACAGAATACTGCAGCAACACTGATGTGAGTTTGAAAATTTACTAAAAATCATAGAAATTGAATTTGGTGATGGAATACATATCAAATTGAAGCTTATTATGTCTAGTTTCACATGAAACAAATGAAACAGGTAAAGGAATTATATGTTAGAAGATATTTTAATTTTAGTGAAACAGGGTCATAGCAGTTTCTGAATCCCCTGTTCCTACTTTAGAAATTCACCATAAATTGTTAAGATATAATTAGGTGGTGTATTTTATATCCTCAGAATCCTTATTGAGTCTAGTTTTAGGAGAAACAAACCTCATAGTCATATGAATTTTTTACAGAGAGAAATGTGGTTCGCAGTAAACAGAGGTCAGACCAGTCAAGTCCTGAAACAGGGGTAACTTTAACTAATAAACTGTACTAATTGGCCCCACCAAAAATTTTATAAAAAAATTAGTAGATAGGTATATGAGCCTAGATTCAGGGAAAATTTACGGATCTTGATTTCGAGTTTCGTAACTCGATATATGATTTTTCTTGTGACTGTGACGCAAGTAGCTTAAAAGCTGTGAATGTAGAAACAAATAATCCAAAGTTCTAAAAATGTTAAATTAAGCTTAGTAACACCTCATACTCGACTCCGGCGACGGTCTCGGGCGTGGGGGCGTTACATTTACTGGTATCAGAGCAGGTTTAGTTGGTTCTCGGACTACGTGTTGTATGTACGGATTTTGCTATACATGCCATATGTATAAATTGTGATAGTGTGACGACTTCTGACCTTTTTAAATGATTTTTTTATAGTAAATGGATCCCGATCCAGCTGTGGCAGATGAAGTAGAGAGTAATGCACCAGCTCCGGCTGAAGGAGCAGCGCCGACTGAAAATCCACCTCCTACTGTTGGTCAGGGAGGAGGAGAAAGGGGTCGTGAAGCCTTTCTCCAAATGATGAGTGCATGGTACACTGAGTTCGTTCGTACGAACCCAAATGTACAACCTCCCCCACCTCCCCCAATTCCTCAACCTGTACCCCCGATGCCTCAAGGTATGGATCTGATGAAATTTCACAGAACTCCAGTTGATAGAATTCGCAAGCAATGGGCCGAAGAATTTAAAGCAAATATTGATGATGATGCCGAGAGAGCAGAGTTCTGGCTTGAAAATTCAATTCGGGTATTTGACGAATTATCTTGTACACCTGAAGAATGTTTGAAATGCGCTATATCTTTGTTGAGGGATTCAGCTTATAATTGGTGGAAGACTTTGATTTCGGTGGTACCGAAAGAGAAAATAACTTGGGAATTCTTTCAAGAAGAGTTTCAGAAGAAATATATTAGTGAAAGATTTATTGATCAGAAGCATAAAGAATTTCTTGAGCTGAAGCAAGGTAATATGACGGTTACAGAATATGAAAGAGAGTTTGTTCGATTAAGTAAGTATGCCAGAGAGTATGTTCCTACAGAGGCCAAGATGTGCGAACGATTTGAAGACGGGCTCAACGAAGACATCAAGGTATTTGTTGGAATTCTTGAATTAAAAGAAATGGTAGTATTGGTTGATCGAGCTTGTAAGGCCGAAGAATTACTTAAAGAAAAGAAAAAGGTAGAGGCTGAGACTAGAAATTGGAAGAAAAGACCGATGAGCGGTTCATTTTCACAGCAACCTGGAAAGTCAAGGAATATGAATCCTCGTTCCCAAGCTTCAGCTGGGCAATCATATGGGAATTATAAGAAGCAAAATGTGGGTCCTAAATCCCAGACTACTTCGGCAGCCAGTGTAGGGAACTCGAGATTTGTTAAACCTGAGTGCCAGCGGTGTGGTAGAAATCATTTTGGTCCGTGTAGAGCAAATGAATGTTTTCGATGTGGTTCTTCGGATCATTTTATTAGAGACTGCCCAGAGAGAGCTGAGAAAGAAAAATTTCAGAATGTAAAAGCTAGTGGTGCAGATTCGAGGGGAAGATATCCAAGAAAAGCTGGGAGCGAAGCAAGCAGTAAGAATGAAGCCAGGGATGCACCAGTTAGACCTGAAGGAAGGGCTCCGGCTAGAACTTATGCTATTAAAGCGCGTGAAGATGCTTCCTCACCTGATGTGATTACCGGTACATTTTCCCTCTATAATGTTAATGTTATTGCTTTGATTGATCCCGGTTCTACTCATTCATATGTGTGCATGAAATTGGTGTCTAGTATGAATATACCTGTTGAGAACACAGAATTTATGATTAGAGTGTCGAATCCGTTAGGCAAATGTGTGACTGTCGATAAAGTATGTAAGAAATGTCCTTTAATGATTCGGGATCATTACTTTCCGGCCGACTTGATGTTGTTGCCGTTTGATGAGTTTGATGTTATTTTGGGTATGGATTGGTTGACATTGCATGATGCTAAAATAAATTGCAAAGAAAAGATTATAGAATTAAAGTGTGGAAATGGTGAAACTCTGAGGGTTGAATCAGATAAATCAGAGGCATTGCCTAGTGTGATTTCTTCAATGTCGGCTCAAAGATATCTGAGAAAGGGTTATGAAGCTTATTTGGCGTATGTAATTAATACAAAAGAAGTTGAAAAGAAAGTTGAATCAGTGCCAGTTGTGTGTGAATTTGCGGACGTATTTCAGAAGAATTGCCGGGTTTGCCTCCAGTCAGGGAAGTAGCATTTGGTATTGATTTGATACCGGGAACAGCTTCGATTTCGATTGCTCCGTATAGAATGGCACCAGCAAAGTTGAAGGAATTAAGTCGCAGTTGCAAGAGTTGACTGATAAAGGTTTTGTGAGATCGAGTTTTTCACCTTGGGGTGCTCCCGTGTTATTTGTGAAAAAGAAGGATGGTTCTATGAGGTTGTGTGTTGATTATCGGCAGTTAAACAAGGTGACAATCAAAAACAAGTATCCGTTGCCAAGAATTGATGATTTGTTTGATCAGCTAAAATGAGCGACATGGTTTTCAAAGATTGACTTGAGATCTGGGTATTACCAACTGCGGGTAAAAGAGTCGGATGTGCCTAAAACTGCTTTTAGAACAAGGTATGGTCATTATGAATTTTTAGTTATGCCATTCAGATTGACAAATTCTCCTGCTGTGTTTATGGATTTAATGAATCGCATATTTCGGCCATACTTGGACAAATTTGTTGTGGTGTTTATAGATGATATTTTAATTTATTCAAAAGATGATACAGAGCATGCTGAGCATTTGAGGATAGTTTTGCAAACTTTGAGAAATAAGCAGTTGTATGCTAAGTTTAGTAAAAGTGAATTTTGGCTTCGAGAAGTTGGATTTTTGGGTCATATTGTTTCAGGTGATGGTATACGGGTTGATCCTAGTAAAATTTCAGCCATTGTTGATTGAGAACCACCGAAAAACGTAACCGAAGTTAGAAGTTTCTTGGGGCTAGCTGGGTATTATCGGCGGTTTGTAAATGGATTTTCTATAATTGCTGCTCCTATGACTAGACTACTCCGAAAGGATGTTAAATTTGAATGGACGGAAGAATGTCAACAGAGTTTCGAAGAATTGAAAAAGTTATTAACTGAAGCACCAGCGTTGATACAACCCGAATCAGGTAAAGAATTTGTGGTGTATAGTGATGCTTCTCTAAATGGTTTGGGGTGTGTGCTCATGCAAGAAGGAAAAGTGGTGGCATATGCTTCGAGGCAGTTAAAACCTCATGAGAGGAATTATCCTACTCACGATTTGGAATTGGCTGCGGTGGTGTTTGCTTTGAAAATTTGGCGACATTATTTGTATGGTGAAAAGTGTCGGGTATATACCGACCATAAAAGTCTTAAGTACTTGATGTCACAAAAAGATTTGAATTTAAGACAGCGAAGATGGTTGGAATTATTGAAAGATTACGAGCTTGTTATTGATTATCATCCGGGAAAAGCGAATGTGGTTGCTGATGCTTTGAGCAGAAAATTGTTGTTTGCTTTGAGAGTTATGAACACTCAGTTGAAAGTGTCAGATGATGGTTCGATTCTAGCAGAGTTAAGAGCAAAACCAATGTTTTTGCAAGAGATTTCTGAAGCTCAGAAAGATGATCAAGATTTGCAAGCCAAGAGAAAACAGTGTGAAGTTGATACAGAGTCAGATTTCAAAATTGGTTCTGATGGGTGCTTAATGTTTAAAGATCGGATTTGTGTACCGAAGAATGAGGAATTGATTCAAAAGATCCTACAGGAAGCACATAGTGGCTATTTCTCGATTCATCCGGGTATTACGAAAATGTATAATGACTTGAAGAAAATGTATTGGTGGAATGGAATGAAAAGAGATATATCAGAGTTTGTGTCCAAATGCTTAATTTGTCAACAGGTGAAAGCTGAACACCAAGTGCCTTCGGGATTACTTCAGCCTATTATGGTTCCTGAATGGAAATGGGATCGGATTACTATGGATTTTGTTTCAGGATTGCCATTGACTCCGGGAAAGAAAGATGCCATCTGGGTAATAGTTGACAGATTAACTAAGTCGGCTCATTTTATCCCGGTACGTACGGATTATTCTCTTAACAAGTTGGCTGAACTGTATATTAGAGAAATTGTTAGATTACACGGAATACCATTGTCGATTATTTCAGATAGAGATCCAAGGTTTACCTCGCGGTTTTGGCAAAAGTTGCAAGACGCGTTAGGTACAAAGTTAAATTTCAGTACTGCTTTTCATCCACAAACTGATGGACAATCAGAGAGAGTAATTTAGATTCTTGAAGATATGCTTAGATGTTGTGTATTGGAATTTCAAGGAAGTTGGGAAAGATATTTGCCGCTGGTAGAATTTGCTTACAACAATAGTTATCAGACGAGCTTGAAAATGGCACCTTATGAAGCATTATATGGTCGTAAGTGTCGAACGCCATTGTATTGGACTGAACTCAAGGAAAATCAGATTTATGGAGTTGATCTAATAAAAGAAACTGAAGAAAAAGTGAAGATAATTCGAGATTGTTTGAAAGCTGCTTCAGATAGACAGAAATCTTATACAGATCTAAAACGAAAGGACATTGAATTTCAAGTTGGTGATAAAGTATTTTTAAAGGTGTCTCCGTGGAAGAAAGTCCTTAGATTTGGACGGAAGGGCAAATTAAGTCTGCGTTTTATTGGGCCGTATGAAGTAATTGAAAAAGTTGGACCGGTAGCATATCGGCTAGCATTACCACCTGAATTAGAAAAGATTCATTATGTGTTCCACGTATCTATGTTACGTCGGTATCGTTCAAATCCTTCACATGTAGTTTCACCGACAGAAATTGAACTACAACCAGATATGACCTACGAAGAAGAACCGATTAAGATTTTAGCTCGAGAGGTCAAACAACTAAGGAATAAAAATGTTGCACTTGTGAAGGTGTTGTGGCAAAGGTATTGAGTAGAAGAAGTTACATGGGAATCCGAAGAAACTATGAGAAATCAATACCCACATATGTTTACAGGTAAGATTTTCGAGGACGAAAATCCTTAAAGGGGGGAGAGTTGTAATATCCCGAGTTAGGGCCTAATCGGAATAGTGGTTTCGTGACCACAAATCTGAGATAGAAATAATTATTTTATAATTATTTTGATGATTATGATATGATTGCATGATTGTGTGAAAATTTCGTGATGAAATTCTATGCCTAAAGTGCTTAAATTGAAAGTAGGGACTAAATCGAATAAGTTGCAAAACTTGCATTCTAGAAGTTTTTAGTATGAAATTGTTTTGGAATATTAATGAGGAGGTCTTAAATAGAAATTTGACCAATTTTAAGTTCATGGACAAATTTAGGACATGGAAGGAAATTTTGAAAAGTTTAGTAGTAAGGGTATTTTGGTCATTTAGTTATTAAAATGAATTAAAAACAAAATTAAAAGCCAATTTTTGTCCATCTTCTTCATTAGGCCGAAAGTTCAAGGGTTCTCCATAGCTAGGGTTTGTTTCAAGCTTCCAAGCTCCATAGTAAGTGATTCTAAGCCCCGTTTTTAATGATTTTTACGTTTTTGAGATCCCGGTAACTCGATAAAGCTTATGTTAGCAATAATTTAACCTAGGATTTATATTTGGAAAAATACCCATAGGTGAAATTTGTGTATTTTGATGTTTTATGATAGAATATGAAGTTTTAAATTATGTTAGACAACTTGTACTACTCGATTTTAAGCAAAAACGAGTAAAAGGGCTTAATCGGTAAAAATACCTAATAGTCACAAGTACATGTTAGGGTGAGAATTTGATGTTGCCATAGAAGAGAAAAGTGATCAGCATGTTGTAAAACATAAGAATAAGGAATAAAGTTTAATCCCGAGCCTAGGGGCAAAAATGTAAATATGCAAAAGTTTAGGGGTAAAATTGTAATTTTTCCAAAATTTGAGTTAAGGATTAATTTGATAATGTGAGTATTAAATAAGCTAAATGTGTTATTTTAGATCAAGAAAGACGTGGAATCGACCTCAATCGAGGAAAAGAAAAGATTGTGGACTAGATTGCAAAATCCTTGTATTTTGGTACCAAGGTAAGTTCATGTGTAAATAATGTAGCATAATGGTTATTTTTAAGTTATTGATGTTAATTATATGTTATGCTGAATTTTATTATGAAATGTATGCTTTGTGGTTAATTTCAAATAATATGTAAATTATGTGAGCTACTTGTTAAATATAATTGTTACTGAGTATTGATTTCGGCATTCTACGGAAGACGGCAAGGATAAGTGTTCGAGGAAAAATCCCGTTTGAACCTTAGGAATAGATTAGGATACAAGTGACATGTCACTAGGATGGTTGAGCATCCGAACTCGTTGAGTTGAGTCCGAGTTCACTTATGGATGCGAATGTCCGAACTCGTTGAGTTGAGTCCGAGTTCGTGAGATGTAACTAGGCATCCGAACTCGTTGATTTGAGTCCGAGTTCACTTATGGATGCGAATGCCCGAGCTCGTTGAGTTGAGTCCGAGTTCGCTTATGGGCGGGTTACATGATTGCTTGATTGAATATGTGGCACTTATATGCAAATTATCCATGTATCCGAATTATATTCCGATGTGTTCAACGGGTAAAGTTTTACTCAAATGGAGGAATACTCGAGATGAAAAGAGACGTATTGGTAAGTGATGAGAAATGGATATTTGGACAGGTATGTATTTAACCCTCGGGTTGAGTGTTGATTACAACCACGATAAGGTAATAAGATGATGAAAAATGATTAAAAAATGTGATAAGTGTGTTGATGATATATGCTAATGTTGATTAGTTTGATTGTTTGTTATGTTATTTATTATTTACATATGAACTTACTAAGCATTTATGCTTACTCCTCCTTCTTACTCATTGTAATTTTGGACAAGCCAGTTCAGGAGTCGGGATAGGTCGAAGGCTCAGTCACACTATCCGGAAAATTTTTGGTAAATGGCTTGTAAATTTAAGTATGGCATGTATTGTAACACTCCTTAGCCGAGATTGTTTCCAGAATCGAGCACGAGGCATTACTAAACTTAATCTATCACTTAAATAGTTTTAAATTGTTTATTTAAGCTTTTCGGAATGTGCTGCCATTCTGCGTCGTAGTCGCCTAAAAATTCATATCTTGAGTTCCAAAACTCAAAATTAAGATCCGTAAATTTTTCTTGAAACTAGACTCATATATATATCCACTAATTTTTTCATAGATTTTTGACTTGGCCAATTAGTACAGTTTATTAGTTAAAGTTTCCCTTGTTTCAAAACTCGACTGCACTAACCTCTTCTTGCTACGAACCATGTTTCTTCCTGTACAAAATTCATATCACTAAGCCGTTTGTTTCTGTTAAAACTAGACTCAACAAGGATTATAACCATATAAATAAAACCTTCTAATAAGTTTTTTACAATTTATGGTGAATTTCAAAAGTTGAAATAGGGGATCCAGAAATCGCTCTGACCCTGTTTCACTAAAACTCAGATATATCATATAATATAATACCTTTACCTATTTTTCTTATTCCATAAGAAAATAGACATAATAAGATTTAATTTAATATATTATTCATCTTCAAACTATGTTTCTACAATTTTTAGTGATTTTTCAAAGTTACGTCATTTTTGTTACTTGAATTTGTTTTTAGGTTACTTTCACATTTTTCATAATTTTCATGTGATAATCACCATTCAATCATACATATTAATAAACATGCATATCATCGGCCATTTTTATTAGCTAATCACTAGCAAGTATTTACACATCATTCATTGTTCATATTATACCAAAAGTAGCTAAGTTTCTATACATGCCATACACAAAACAAAACATCTAATTATACCGAGTTATTTCTTTGATAGTGTGATCGGCCTCCGACGTTTCCTTCGATCCCCGAGTGGCTAGATAAGTACTATAAGAAGAAAAAAATAAAGAGATTAAGCACTAGGCTTAGTAAGCTTACAAGCAAATAAATCACAACATTCAACATAATGGATAATTATGCATAATATCATCTAACATCATAAATTTCTTTACTTCTCAATTTCTATCTTCTTCTTTATTCCCTTACCTTCTTTCTTACCTGACCTTTCCTTTTCATAAATATAATCTACTTTCCTTTGCTGTTAATTCACTGTAATTTAACTCGTATTCTGACCCGTTGAACCACTCGGAATACTAAGGATACTAGGGTCATTCCTGTCTATCAATACCCTGCCAATGCCATGTCTTTGACATGGACTTACATGAATTATTCCTGTCTCCAATGCATATATAATATGGACTTACATGGTCAATCCTGTCTCCAGAGCCATATTTCTAATATGGACTTACATGGCTCATTTCTGTTCTGTCCTGTCAACCCTAATATCCTAACATTCCTAGGGTTCAACCGGGGCTTTTTAACACTTTTCCTCTATCACTTCACCTTAAATTCGACTTTAAATATTTTCATAACATAAATATATAAATGCTGGAAATTGACAATAATAATGTAAATAAAAGAATATTGCATTTATTTACTGTAAACTTACCTCGATACAAAATGTGACTAAAGTTACTATTAGTCCTTTACTTTTTCTTTTCCCGATTTACTCCCGAATTTCGCTCTTCTTGATCTATAATAGCAAATTTAGCTTATTTAATATCAACATTTATCAAAAAACCCTTTACTCAAACTTTGGAAAAATCATATTTTGCCCCTAAACTTTCACATATTTGCACTTTGCCCCAAGGCTCGTAAATTAAACTTCATCCTATTTTCTCATGTTTTATGACATACTGATCATTTTCCCTTCTATGACAACATCAAATTCACACACTAACATGTACTTATGACTATTAGGTATTTTTACCGATTAAGCTTTTTACTCGTTTCACTTAAAACCAAGTAGCACAAGTTGTCTAACATAATTTAAAGCCTCATATTCCATCATAAAACATCAAAATACACAAATTTCACCTATGGGTATTTTTCCAAATTTGATTCCTAACTTAAATTATTGCTAGCATAAGCTTTATCGAGCTACCGGGACTAAAAAACGTAAAGATCATTAAAAACGGGGCTTGGAATCACTTACTATAAAGCTGAAAGTTGAAGAAACCCCAGCTATGGAGAGAGGTAAGGTTCGGCTGGTAACTTGAAGAAGATGATACAATTTATCATCTTTTTACCTTTTATTAATGTTAATAACCAAATGACCATAATACCCCTTACTGAACTTTCAAAAATTCCTTCATGTCTAATTTTGTCCATGAACTTAAAATGGTCAAATTACCATTTAAGATCTCCTAATTAATATTCCAAAATAATTCATACTAAAAACTTCTAGAATGAAAGTTTGCAAATTATTCGATTAGTCCCTAACCTCAACTTAAGCACTTTATGCATAGAATTTTATCACGAAATTTTCGCACAATCATGTAATCATACCATGAACCTCAAATAATAATAAAATAAATTTTTTTCTACCTCGGATTTATGGTTTCGCAACCACTGTTCCGTTTAGGCCCTATTTTGGAATGTTACATTTCTCCCCCCCTTTAGGGATTTTCGTCCCGAAAATCATACTTGTGAAGAGATATGGGTACTGTTTTCGCATAGCCTCTTCGGGTTCCCATGTAGCCTCGTCTACCCCATGTCTATTCCATAGTACTTTCACAAGTACAATACTTTTGATCCTTAATTGCTTTACCTCTCGAGCTAGAATCTTTACCGGTTCTTCACCGTAAGTCATGTCTGGCTGAATCTCAACCTCTGTCTGAGAAATCACATGTGACGGATCTGAACGATAACGACGTAGCATAGACACATGAAATACATTATGAATCTTCTCTAACTCAATCGGCAAAGCTAACCGATATGCTAATGGTCCGATCTCTCAATCATAAAACGGTCAATAGAACGTGGACTTAGTTGCCTTTCTGCCAAATCTAAGAACTTTCTTCCACGGGGATACTTCAAAAAACTTGTCACAACTTGATATTCGATCTCTTTTCTTTTAAATCGCATACGACTCTGCCTGTCTGAAGCTGCTTTAAACATTTCTGATAATTCATTTTTCTCTGTTTCTTTAACTAGATCAACCTAAATTGGCTTTCTTTAAGCTCTGTCATATAAAGGTGTGCGGATTTACGTCCATACAAAGCTTCATAAAGTGCATCTCAAACTTGACTGATAACTATTATTGTAGGCAAACTCTACAATGGTAAGTATTTTCCCAACTACTTGAAATTCTAATACACAACATCTAAGCATATCTCAAGTACCTGAATAACTCTCTCTGACTGACCATCGGTCTGAGGGTGAAAAGCCGTACTAAAACTCAACTTCGTACCTAAAGCCTCTTGTAACTTCTTCCAGAACCGTGAAGTAAATCTTGGATCTCTGTCTGAAATGATCGATAATGGCACTCCATGTAGTCTAACTATCTCTGAAATGTATAACTCGCTAACTTGTCAAGTGAATAATCCATACGGATTGGGATAAAATGAGCCGACTTAGTTAGCTTAACAATCACAACCCATACTGCATCTTTCTTTTTCAGTGTTAACGGCAATCCTGTCACAAAATCCATAGTAACTCTGTCCCATTTCCATTCCGGAACTAGCACAGGTTGCAATAATCCTGAGGGTACCTGATGTTCGGCCTTTACCTGTTGACAAATCAAGCATCTAGAAACAAACTCTGAAATATCTCTTTTCATTCCTACCCACCAATACAATTTTTCAATCATTATACATTTTGTACTGCTAGATGAATAGATAAAGAACTGCTATGTGCTTCCTGTAAAATCTTTCGAATAAGCTCATCATTCTTTGGTACACAAATTCTGTCTCTAAACATCAAACAACCATCAGAACCAATCCAGAAATCTGATTCTATGCCTGACTCACATTGAACTCTTTTAGCTTGTAAATCATTATCATCTTTCTGAGCTTCACAAATCTCTTCAAGAAATACCGGTTTAGCTCTAAATTCAGCTAAAATAGAACCATCATCTGACATGGCTAAATTGGTATTCAAAGCTCGCAATGTAAATAAAAGTTTCCTCTTAAGCGTCAGCAACTACATTTGCCTTACCTGGGTGATAATCAATCACTAACTCATAATCTTTAAGCAATTCCAACCATCTTCTTTGCCTCAAATTCAAGTCTTTTTGAGTCATCAAGTATTTCAAGCTTTTATGATCGGTAAATATCCGGCACCTTTCACCATACAAATAATGTCTCCAAATTCAATGCAAATACAATAGCAGCTAGCTCTAAATCATGTGTCAGATAATTTTCTCATGTGGCTTCAATTGTCTAGAGGCATAAGCAATTACCTTTCCTTCCTGCATGAGTACACAACCAAGCCCATTCAAGGATGCATCACTGTAAATCATAAATTCTTTACCCGGTTCCGGCTGTACTAAGATAGAAGCTTCCGTCAACAATGCCTTTAACTTGTCAAAACTTTGTTGGCACTTCTCAGTCCATTCAAACTTAACATCCTTCCGTAGCAGTCTCGTCAACGGGTAGCTATTATGGAAAATCCTTCCACAAATCGTCTATAATATCCGGCAAGACCAAGAAAACTTCTAACTTCTGATACATTTCTAGAGGCTTCCAATCAACAATGCTGAAATCTACTCGTATCAACCTTAATACATCACCTGAGACAATATGTCAAGAAATCCAATTATCGTAACCAGAACCATTTTGCTGAACTTGCATACAACTGATTATCTCTCAGAATTTGTAAAACTGTCTCAATGCCTGCATGCTCAGTCTCATCATGAGAATAAATCAAATATCACATGAACACAACTACAAATTCTAGTATGGTCTAAAATTGGTTCATTAAGTCCATGAAAATGGCAGGAGCATTAGTCAAGCCAAATGCATCACAAGGAACTCATAATGACCATACCTAGTCGGAAAGCAGTCTTCAGACATCTGACTCTTTAACTCGCAACTGATAGTATCCGGATCTCAATCTATCTTGGAAAACACAGTAGCTCCCTTCAATTGATCAAACAAATCATCAATTCTAGGCAATGGATACTTGTTCTTTACTGTTACCTTTGTTAAGTTGCCGATAATCTATGCACAATCTCATCGATCCGTCTTTTTTTCACAAATAGCACTGGTGTACCCCATGGTGAACTACTGGGTCCTTACAAAGCCTTTATCTGTTAATTCCTGCAACTGAGCTTTCAATTCTTTCAATTCCAATAGAGCCATTCTATAAGGAGCAATAGAAATGGGCGTGGTACTGGAATCAACTCAATACCAAACTCAACTTCTCTAACAGGAGGCAAACCTGGTAGTTCTTCCGAAAACACATCGGGAAACTTACATACCATAGGCACTGATTCAATTTCATTCTGGATCTTAGTGTTCACACAAAAGCAAGATAAGCTTCATACCCTTTTCTCAAGTATTTCTGAGCAGACATAACAGAAATTATGGGAAATGAACTACTGACTCTTCTGAATTAACCCGAAGAATTCACCATTTTCACACTTCAACTCAATGAATTTCTTTCCACAATTCACTATCACATCATGAGTAGTCAACCAATCCATACCAAGAATCACATCAAACTCATCAAATGGCAATAGCATGAGATCGGCCGAAAAACAGTAGCCTCTAATCATTAAAGGACAATTTTTACATACTTTATCTACTAATACATGCTTGCCTAATGGATTCGATACTTTAATCACAAATTTTGTAGATTCTATAGGCATACTTATACTAAGCATCAATTTCATACAAACATAAGAATGCGTCGAACCCGGATCAATCAGAGCAATGACATTAATATCATGTAGAGAAAATGTACCCGAATCACATCGGGGAAGGAGCCTCTTCGCGTGCACGAATAGCAAAGTCCTTCAGGGCCTAATCTGGTCTCACAGCCGAATCTCTAGAGGGTAGCTATTTCTGGTATCTATTAGCACTCTGTGTTACCTCTCGGCTAGCACTTCTGGACATTCTCGTACAAAATGATCTGGAGCACCACATTTATAGCAAACATTTTCGCCTGCCGACAAGGACCATAATGAAGTCTACACACCGTGGACACCTATTACCCGTCTGACATTACCTACACTCGTAGTCGAGTGGTTGAGCCTTCAGATCCTTAAATCGCTACCTCTATTCTGACTGATTGCCTGCCGAAAAGGTAGATCTGTAGAAAACTCTTTGGGCTCTTGATGTAGCCTAATGATCTGCTCATTTGTCTCTTTTTTGTACTTGTGTCTCTGTCTCAACTTTGCCTTTTCTTTTAATAGCTCCTCTGCCTTACAGGCTCTCTCAACTAATATAACGAACTCTTTTATTTCTAGGACACCCACTGACAGTCGGATATCATCATTTAACCATCCTCAAACCTTTTACACATGATAGCCTCTGTGGACACACATTCTTGAGCATATTTACTGAGCCTGACAAATTCACGCTCATAATCGGTCACCGTCATATTGCCTTGTTTCAATTCCAGGAATTCTTCCTTTTCTGGTCAATAACCTCTGACTGATGTACTTTTTACGAAATTCTTCCTGAAAGAAATCCAAGTGACCCTCTCTTTCGGTACAACTGATACAAGTGTCTTCCACCAGTAGTACGCTGAGTCTCTAAGAAGTGATACTACACATTTCATACACTCCTCGGTGTACAAGATAATTCGTCAAGACTCTAATAGTATTTTCTAACCAAAATTCTGCTCTTTCTGCATCATCATCTTTTGTTGCTCAGAATTCTTCTGCCCATTGTTTCCTGATTCTATCAACTGGTGGCTTTTCTCTTACCAATGTACCTGTGACTGGGGAAGCTTGAGCTGCATGGGTAGCCTGAGAATCATGAGGGGGTGGAGGTCTAACTGCCAGATTCGTACGAATGAACTCGGTAAACAAATCATTCAAAGCTCGGAAGAGAGCTTCTTGAGTCACTCCTCCCTGATCAACTATTACTGGCCTATTCTCAGATGGCGCTGCCCTTCTGTGGAAGCAGGCGCATTACTTTCTACATCATCATCACCAGCTCGCCCGGGATCCATTACTATAAAACAAATATTTATTAAAAAATATTGTCAGGAGTCGTCACACTATCAAAATACAAGTATGGCAATGTATAGCTAGACTTTTTCTCACACTAACTGTTCCGAGACCGACTAAACCTGCTCTGATACCAATAAATGTAACACTCCTTAGCCGAGACTATTTCCAGCATCGCACGAGGCATTACTAAACTTAATCTATCACTTAAATAGTTTTTAAATTGTTTATTTAAGCTTTTCGGAATGTGCTGCCATTCTGCGTCGTAGTCGCCTAAAAATTCATATCTTGAGTTCCAAAACTCAAAATTAAGATCCGTAAATTTTTCCTGAAACTAGATCATATATCTATCCACTAATTTTTTCATAGATTTTTGACTTGGCCAATTAGTACAGTTTATTAGTTAAAGTTTCCCTTGTTTCAAAACTCGACTGCACTAACCTCTTCTTGTTACGAACCATGTTTCTTCCTGTAAAAAATTCATATCACTAAGCCGTTTGTTTCTCTTAAAACTAGACTCAACAAGGATTATAACCATATAAAGTAAACCTTCTAATCAGTTTTTTACAATTTATGGTGAATTTCCAAAGTTGAAATAGGGGATCCAGAAATTGCTCTGACCCTGTTTCACTAAAACTCAGATATATCATATAATATAATACCTTTACCTGTTTTCTTATTCCA